>NW_022589719.1:29084505-29131143 GCF_004348235.1 Phoca vitulina | reverse complement strand
TTTTTTTTAAGATTTTATTTATTTGCGAGAGAGAGAATGAGAGACAGCATGAGAGGGAGAAGGGTCAGAGGGGGAAGCAGACTCCCTGCTGAGCAGGGACCCCGATATGGGACTCGATCCCGGGACTCCAGGATCATGACCTGAGTCGAAGGCAGTCGCTTAACCAACTGAGCCACCCAGGTGCCCTCCAAAGGAATTTTTTTATTGTTAAAGTAGACTTACAGGATCCTGGGGGTCCAGCTAAGATTGCCTTTTTGCTCTTAGGAAAGTGTCAACATCCAGGCAGTTGAGTCCCTAGAGGAATGTCACTCTGCCCGCCTCAAGGACTTGTCAATGGGCTGCAAGTAGTAAGGAAATTCAATAATGTTTCTTCTGCCTTTGTTTCCCACATCAGTTAGATCTCAGGCTCTCGAGTCAGACGGACATGGGTTCAAGTTTCTGCTCTGCCACACTTAGTACATGACCATGAACAAGTTGTGTCACCGAAGCACCAAATGGGCTTATTGAGAGGAATAAATGAGATATTAGAGGTACTGCACTTAGCACAGAGTTGGGTCCGCAGGAAGCAAATGCCACGCATTATTATCATCGTTAACTTTTTCTTATTTGAAAAATTGTCACTACAGTAAAATTGACTTTTTAAAAAAAGATTTAATTTATTGATTTGAGAGAGGGTGAAAGCGAGAGAGATCACAGAGGGAGAGGGAGAAAACAGACTCGCAGCTGAGCAGGGAGCCCGATGTGGGGCTTGATCCCAGGACCCCGGGATCCTGACCTGAGCTGAAGTCAGACACTTAACCAACTGAGCCACCCAGGCGCCCCTAAAATTGACTTTCTCCCTGGGTGTACTATTTAAATTTTAGCACATGTACAGATTCACGTAACTGTCCCCATAATCAGAATACATGACAATTCCATTACCCCTCCTCCCCAAAACTCCCGCCTGCTTTGCCTTTCCCTTCCCCACTCACGACCCCTGATGACCACTAGCCTCTCCTCCATCCCTAGATTTTGCCCTCAAGAATGTCATATAGAGGCACCTGGGCGGCGCAGTCGGTTAAGTGTCCGACTCTTGATTTCGGCTCAGGTCATGATCCCAGGGTCATGAGATCGAGTCCCACGTCGGGCTCCATGCTGGGCGTGGAGCCTGCTTAAGATTCGCTCTCGCCCTCTGCCCCTCCCCCACCTCTAAAAAAAAAGGAAGTCAGATAAATGGGATCTGACAGTATATAACCTCTGGAGACTGGCTGATTCATTCAGTGTAAGGCCTTTGTGATTCGAGTATCAATAGCTCCTTCCTTCTATTGTCCGGGAGTAGACACATGCTGAAAACCACTTCCTCGCTTTTCACCCCAACCGACTGTCCACACCAGGTAGACACAAAGAGATACTACAAGGTCTTGGCCTAGAAGTCAGTATCCCTGGGGAAGCTGGTGGCCCCCATCAGCTGCCCTTGCCATCAGCCCCCCATAAGCCCTCCTGAAAGAAAAGGCTCTGAGTCCAACTGTATGGTTTGAGGGAGAGAAAAATCTTTGGTCCCCTCGGTGGTAGCAGACAGAAGACCCAAGGGGCTGACAGCTGGTGTCTGGGGGAGCAGCACTGAGCCTGGATCCCTGTGGGCTCCAGGACCTGCGGCGTGCCGCCATCTGGTCGGGCAGAGTTGGGGAGCCCGTTCTCCTGTCCCCGCCACGTACCAGTCACAGGACAGAACAGGCTGGAGCCCATGAGTAGGAAGAAAAAATTCAGAGGGCGAGGGAGACACGGAGCAGGAGAGACAGACCGTTTGTGGCCTGGATGACATCTTTCTTTGCTATTTTCTTCCTCCACATGGGTTTGCAGCCACAGCCCAGCCGCTGCCTTGGCTCTTGTTCAGACTTGGCGTCTGTGGGCACGTCCTTGCTCAGTACTGTTAGAGGACGGGGGTGACGTCGGCCTCCCAGTTGTCCTAGGAAAGTCTTTTTTGCCTTTTGTCTGTCCTTCTGTCCATTCCCGGGCATCCTAGGGCTGGGCCCTCGGGCAATGGCACATCAGAGAAAGACAGGGAGGGAGGAGCGGGGGAGAGAAGGAGAGAGCCTGACCCTCTTTGCTTCCTAAGTGCAAAGTCTGTGGCCGGGCCTTTCCAAAGCCTCTCAGACCCTGAGGGGACGCACGGTGGCAGTGGCACTAATAAGGGGCTCAGTTCTGCTGTCCGCAGGGGGTAGTGAGCGTTGGCTCGGGGCAAAGAGGCTCCCTCTGGGTCCCAGGGCAAAGCGAGCGGCGGGGGTGGGCTCTGGCTAGCTGGCCCGGGTGGCCAGCTTTCACTTCCTCTGGAAGTCCCCCGCACCTGACCTCTGAGGCTGCTTCTGTGTGTGTGTGTGTGTGTGTGTGTGTGTGTGTGTGTGTGTGTGTGTTTCCCCAGGGAGTTTCGGTTCATGGGCTTTCTGAGCAGCGGTTCAACGTCGTAAGAGGACAAAGTGAGAGCTTTCCGACCTGGGAGAGCAACAAGGCTAACACACAGAAACACAAAACACTGACTCCAGGCGAATGCATTAGAAAACACGTACTATCACCTGCACTTGGCAACAGGGAAATTCGGGTGGTGCCATGGGTTCTAATCCCAGCTGTGAATGTTGCCGTAGCTGTACCCTTCTCCAGAGAGTTGCCGCGGTGGACAGGAGCCACCTAGTCGTGACACCCCGCTGGGGGCCACCTGCAGAGAGGACGGTGTGGCTTAGGGCTACGGAGGCCCGTCCCCTTGTCCCCTTGTGTCAAGGTGGACCAGCTCTGAGCCGCCACCCCTGCTCCAGAACTCCAAGAGAATCGAGCTGCGGTCCGACCTGAGCCGAAACAGCCTTGCTTGGCTTCTTCACTCGCCCCATCCTCCTTCCCTCTCTTACCAGTTGTCATCCGGAGAGCTCCCCCTCAATGCGCCCTGTGCACAAAAACCTCCAGCTCAGATTCTGCTTCTAAGGAACTCAACCCAACCAGCAAGTGGGGCCAGCACAAGGCAGGGTTAAGGGGACCCTGCTTGTGCTAGAAGAGTTTGGAGCTTGTGGACAGACCAAATAAATAGAAGGAAACCTGGTTCCTTCAACCCGTTCCCACCTGTGTCACTTTACTTTTAAAGTTCAGCAAGTCAAA
The DNA here is from genome assembly GCF_004348235.1 of Phoca vitulina. NCBI lineage: Eukaryota > Metazoa > Chordata > Mammalia > Carnivora > Phocidae > Phoca > Phoca vitulina. Next base: position 29,128,023 of record NW_022589719.1, on the reverse strand, counting down.
GGGGCCCACCCCATTTTTTCCAGCACGGGGCTCCCGGTTCCAGCACCACACAGAGAAAAATTTCCAATGGCTTTGCTCCCGGGGCTAGAGGTGTTTTGGTTTAGACAGAGAGCAGTGGCAGGTATGGGTCCTGCTGCCCCAGACATACCTCTGTTGGGGACAGTCCCTCGGCCTGACCCCAGCCTCCCCATTGGTGAGGGCACTCAGAGGGACAGGGGGCCATGGGATGCCTCTTTCCTCACATGATCAGCCCCTTAAGAGGCACAAGAAGAAAGCCGGTGGAAAGAAAAGGCATCTCCTCCCTGCATTTCCATGTCTCTCTCCAAACCACCTTCTTCCTTTCTCCTTCAACCCAAGTACCACCCACCGCTTCCGCAGCTACGGAGTGAACACCCACCAGGTGCCAGGCGCTGTTCCAGGCACCGTTCCAGGCACTGGGATATGGCGGTGATCGCTACGGAGCAGCCTGGCTCTCAGGGAGCTCATGTTCCTGTTAGTGGAGGTTGGAGAAGATAAGCCAGCATATTAAACAGAAATAATATTAACAATTATAAAGAAGAAACAGTAGTGGCATAGAGAGAGACCGATTCCTAGGGGGATGGGCCACTTTGGATAGAGGTCAGGGAAGCTGTCTAGGAGCTGACGCTTTAGCTGAGCCGTCAGCACCGAGGCCAGCCCAGCAAAGATCTGGGGCAAAAGCGCCCAGGCAGAGGGAACCGCATATACGCAAGTCCTGGGATACAGTGAATATGCGCAAACTGGGAGATCCAGGGAGATCTCTGGCGAGTCTCTTGGAGCGGGGGTGGAACCAGCTGGAAGTTTCCTCGCAGGGATCCCAATGGAAGCAAGAAGGCTTATATATCTGCATGAAGTTTAGACACACTGACACTGAGGGCTATCCTGACCAGGCAGAGATCTTACTGGGGTAGCTTCTCTGCCAGACGGTAAGCTAGGTTTTCAACAGTCACCCAAAGCTTTCAGAAGGACAGAGGACGGCCCTGTGTTCTCTTTTTAGGGCCTCGTGGGCCACTGGTACAGACAGCTGACTCCCACGTGCCGGGAGTAGAGACGACCAAACTTCCTGTCTGTATGCACATGCTTCAACTTCAACTTCTCTCTGGACACAAATGCCTTGGAAACTTACAAACCAAAACAGTCCTTTTGGCAAGGTAGGCCCCCAGGTGCCTCAATCTCTTCTCCCAGGCACCATGGAGTCAGGCAAGGTACTGGTTAACCTTCTAGCAGGCTCCCCGCCAAGGCCTGCTCCCCAAGCCATCCTCACCTGACGGCTCAGCTCAGCCCCAACGCTGGCCTCCTTCCTCCAGCCTCTGAGCTGCCTGGGCGCTGGTATGGCTCCCAACGGTCTATTTCACTGACTTGGGCAGGAAGAGGCCCGAGGGCCTCCGTGGTAGGTCAGACAAGTTTAGGAACATTGAGCCCCAGTGTCACCCTATCGTTCCTCCAGCTGACACACCCAGTTAACTCCAGACACCAGGCCCGTGAGATCCGATCCCACAGACTTGGTTTTCTCTATGAAAATAATCATAATGCTTATGTGGAGGGGGAGGGAGAAGCCTTTAGCCCTCTCCCAAGTCACAGGATGGTGTCTACTTGGTTTCCTCTTTTCGGGCAGGTCCTTGGTAGTTTCTCTGTCAGAGGACGTGGGTGTGACTCCCCAGGGGTTGAGGAGTGGGCAGAGGTCACTTCGTTCTAAGAAGGAACAGCTTAATTCTCCTGCAGCCCAGCAGAGAAAGGGGCTGAAGTGGTGAGCACCCCACCCCACCCACGCTGAGCTCAGTCCAGAAGAGCGGGTCCTGGATCTGGACGAGGCCTGTGCTTGGGGCAGGCTGGACTAGAACCAGACAACCTGGGCAACTCTTCCCTCTGCATGCAGCTGAGGGGCAGGACACACTCCCTTAGGATCCCTGGCTTCCCAGGAAAGTAAGTCCTAACGGAGCTGGGGGTCCACACCTGCCACTGTTCTTCACCTAAACCAACAGTGCCAACACCGAGAGGGATACCATGACTTCTAGGGTCCCTTTAACTCAAGCAATGTCTGATTCTAGGAGCCTGGGGCATCAGGGTCACCTCAGAGTCCTAAGGGAGGGGCCGGGTCAGAGCTGCTAAGCTGTGAATGGATGTGGGGGGGAGGGGCAGTGGGTACAAAATCCAGGCTCCACGAATGATAATAATATTGTGGGGTACTTGACCATAAGTCAAATTCTACAGTGTCATTGTCACAGTGATGCTGTGAGGTGAGTAGAACAGGTCTGACATCATGCAGGTGTCCCTCCAGAGAGGCAAGTAAGAGGGGCCCTCCACTTCCTGTGGCCCTACCCTGCTCTGGACCTTCAGGGTCTGCCTTCTAGGTCCTGGAGGGAGGTGAGAGCTGCCACCCTCCCAAAGGACCCCTCCATATACTCATAGCACATGCCGGAGGCCGACCAAGTCCTTGAAAACCAACCCACCAAAAATCAATTTGCAGATGGATTTGCAAATCGAATTGATTTACCACCCCCACACACTCATCAACATTTACTTCTACTTCATAGCAAAATCAATTCAACACATTGCTCCTAGAGCCCCCACGCTAGAAATGATCTCTCCCCCTCTAAACTTCAAGCCCGTCTTTTAAGAAAGCATTTTTTGTTGCTTCACTTGGATATTTAAAGACTGATAGCTTCCTGTATCATTAAAGGCTTGTCCCAGCTATTCCACTCCCCCATCTGCTCCTCCTCCCAGAGCTTGTATCTCTAGCCAGCAGAGTTCTGACAAGAGACATCGATTCACTGAAGCAGGTGTGTTGACCGTTCCTCAGAAAACAAGGCCCAAGCCTCTTTTTTATGATGCTTTTAGCTCTTGAGCTTCTGCTCTCACCCCCCTCAAAGAAGCAGGGACAGTGTATCGACCGTCTTCCCCTATAGTATAGAGTGTGGTATTTGCTATGAAGTAGAAGCTAAGTAGATATTGATAAGACAAGTGGGCAGTAAGTGCTTGCTCTGTCTTGCTGGGGAAGAGATGTCCTTCAAGGGCCGCCATTAACCAGGCATTTGATTCTTCCCTGCTCCCAGCACTGGTTGTAAGCATGAAATGTTTAGACCCACTCACTCCTTCCCCAGGGACAGAACAGGGGCCTCCTTCTGCCAGAGAGCCCTCCTCTCTGAAGGTGATTCTCCAGAAACAACTCTTCATCTGCAGAGTACGGGTCAGTATGCTTCTGGCGCCCGCGGACCCCCCTGTCAGGAGCACTTGCCTCCAGGACTTGACCTCTGAGTCTGGAGCAAAGGGCTTTGCTGTCAGGGGGGAGCCTTCCTGGGGCATTGCCTCCGTAGAGGGGGTCCTGGGCAGTGGTGAGTGAGATGAAGTGATTTCTCTGGAGAACAGAATACACAATCCAGAAATCACCCCCCGCCCCATTGCCTCTGCAGAGCTTGCGTATGATAAAGGCGGCATCACAAATTGTGGGGGAAGAATGGGTGTGATTTAACAGTGTTCAGGTAACTGAAGAGCCCTGTGGAATCAGGAACAATTAGAGGCATTCCTCTCATAGACCACGGTACATTCCCAAGGCATTAGATATTTAAGTGTAAAAATGAAACCATTCAAGTACTACGGGGAAACGGGGAAGTTCTTCTATAACTTGGGAGTGGGGAAATCTTTCATAATTCTGACCCAACACCCAGAGGCAATAAGAGGAAAAATTAGTATAAGTTTCAAGGAATTGAAGTTTTGTAAGGCAAAAAAAAGTTAAATTACATTTAAATAAGTAAAAAAGAAAATTTAAATAAGTAAAATTAAAAAGACAAATGAGAGAAGGGTAAAAAAAGATTGACAACTTACATCACAGACAAAGCGTTAGTATTCTTAGTATATAAAGAGCTGCTAAAGTAAATTAAAAGACCACCACCCTGTGCGAAAAATGCACAAAAAATATGGACAGTTTACAGAAAAAGCAAGGCAAATGTTTCCAAACTATATGAAAAGATGCTCAACCTCACTTATAGTTAAAGAAATGCAGGTTGCCCCAAGGAACTATTTCTTGCTGATCAGAGCGGCCAAAGTCCAAAACTGAACAAAATACTCTCTTGTCCAGGCTGTGAGAAAACAAACATTCTCACACTTCGCTGTTGGGAATGCAAAATGGTGCAGTCCCTATGGAAGGGAATTCGGCAATACCTAATGAAACTGCCTGAGTGTGTCCTTTGATCCTGCAATCCCACTTCTAAGAATCTATCCTAAAGATACGCTGCAAATAATACAAAAAGACAGAGGGATAAGGCTATTTCTTCAGCTCTGTTTTTAATAACCAGCGCCTGGAAAACAACAAATGTCCATGAGTAAGGCCTGGCAGAAGGAACAATAGTGCATCCACACAATGGAGTACTTTGTAGCCACAAAAAGAATGAGGGAGTTTCTTCAAAAGATTAACAATAGAATTATCATTTGATCCAGCAATTCCCCTTCTGAGTATATCCTAAAAAGAATTGAAAGCAGGGTCTCAGAAGATCTCTGTACACCCATGTCTCTAGCAGCGTTATTCACAATAGCTTAAACACGGGAGCAATCTGTGTCCATTCGTCCATGAATGAATGGATACACAAAATGTGGTCTATACACATGATGGAATATTATTCAGCCTTAAAAAGGAAGGAAAATCTACAATATGCTACAGTATGAATAAGTCACGAAGACATTACACTAATTGGAGTAAGCCAGGCACAAAAAGACAAATATTGGGCACCTGGGTGGCTCAGCTGGTTGGGCATCTGACTCTTGATTTCGGCTCAGGTCACCATCTCAGGGTCATGGGATCGAGTCCCACATCGGGTTCTGTGCTGAGCATGTGGAGCCTGCTTGAGATTCTCTCTCTCCCTCTCCTTTTGCCCCTCCCCCTGCTCATGCTCTCTCTCTAAAAAAAAAAGAAAGAAAGGCAAATACTATTTGATTCCACTTACATGAGATACTCTGAGTAAGCAAAACCATACACATAGACAGTAGAGTGCTCTTTGCCGAGGGCCAGGAAGATCAAGGATGGAGAATTATTATTTAATGAGAGTGAGTTTCAGTTTTACAAGATGAAGAAAAGAGTCCTGGAAGTCGATGGTGGTGATGGTTGCACAACAATGTGAATGTACTTAATACACTGAACTAGATACTTAAAAATGGTAAAGATGGTAAATTTTATGTTATGTGAAGGAGGAAGAGCTCCACATAGTAATATAATGTGATCCTCAGGATACATTGTTAAAAGAAAAAAACCAGGTGGAGAAAAGTGTGTATAATATACTATTCAGTTAAAAAGGGAAGCTAAAGGGGTGCCTGGGTGGCTCAGTCAGTTAAGTGTCTGCCTTCAGCTCAGGTCATGATCTCAGGGTCCTGGGATCGAGCCCCGCATTGGGCTCCCTGCTCAGTGGCAAATCCTAATAAGTGAATAAATCAACAGCTGCTAACAAGCAGGAAAACAGCTATTATGTGCCTCCTGATGGAAGAACACAATACCACCTGTAAAGTAATTTTGCCAAAAGATATGTCCAAAAAAATCTGATTAGGCCTCTGGATTTAACTTCCAGTTTACAGGAAATTTAGGGGACAAAGGAAATATTAAGTAACCCCACAAAGATACTGTCAGTGAGACCCAGCCTGTGGAGGAGTCGGGAGGGGGGAGGGGAATGGAGTCTGAAGAGACAGCCTAACCAGTCATGTATCTTGTTTGGATCCTGAGTCAAATAAAAATATTAGGACTTTTTACTTTTTTTTTTTTTTTGATAGGCTCCTCGCCCAGCGTGGATCCCAGTGTGGGGCCCAGTGTGGGGCCCAATGTGGGGCCCAATGTGGGGCTTGAACTCACAACGCTGATCTCAAGACCTGAGCTGAGATCAAGAGTCAGATGCTTAACTGACTGAACCATCCAGGTGCCCCACAAATCAGGAATTACTGTTTTCTGTGGTTATGTTTCACAAGTGGAACCATTTCCTCTTAGAGACACATACTGGAATATTAAGAAATGAAGTAATATGTCTGGGTCAAAGGGAGGGGAGGAAGTGGACACAGAGATGGAACAAGGCGTAGTCATGGGCTCTGGGCTAATTGTTGGAACTGAGCGATGGGTACATGGAAATTCACTAGACTATTCTCTATATTTCGGCGAGTGTTGAACAGACCCCAAAGGAACTGGGTTTACTTGGCTCTGCAGCAACACTCGGTTTATCCCCTCTACTCCTCCAGCTGGAAGGGCAGTACACAGGGAAGAAATGCAAGCCTCCTTACTGTCAACAGGCGATTGATCACACAGAGGCCAAGAGAGGTTGGCAGCTTGCGCAAGGTCACTTGTACAAACCCTCAACCAAGCCGATCTTCCATTATGCACAACAGGCCTCAGCCTCTGACCCATGAGCTTTGCAAAGGCCCCAGAAAATGTGTTTGCTCCCAAATTACAAAACACTTAACAGAGAAATCAATAAAAGTGAATGTTTACAAACGGTAACACTGTCACCTACTCAGCTGCAACTGAACTCAACTCTTTTAAAATTATTTTTCGATTTTGTTGACTATGGGATGTAAGCATGCTTTTTCATGTTTGCCATGATGTGCAGGGGAGCCTCCCAAATCTGAGCGCTGGGCCCCTCATGGGTCTTCAGCAGACCCACGTACAGCACGGGAGGCTGAAGGGCATGGGCCCGGTGCCCCAGTTCCACTGTCCTGCACCCAGATAACTGTATTATTTGGTCAAATCAGATACCAGCGAGTCAGGCCAGAGAGCACTTGGCAGAAATTCTTCCTGTCTCCAGGGAGCCCTGGGGCCCAAATGCCACTTAGAAACACTTCAACTCCATCTTCCTGGTTTGCTTAAGCAGCCTTGTAGAATCAGACCCTCGGAGAGGCAGTTCTGGGCCAAGTGAGACCCCTTCAGACAATGTGAGTGGGGGTGGGGTGGAGTCTCTCATTCCTCCCTCTCTCACCCCACCCCTGCCCCCGGAACAGGGGGGCCTGCAACCCTCGATGCTGCTAGAAGAGAGCCTGAGGATGAGGCTCCACAGGGGTTTGGAGCAGATCTGAGAGCAAACTGCAGAGAAATGGGGCCAGGGCCCTGATGAAACCATGCCCAAGGTTCACTTCCTGATGTCTCAGCTACATGAGCCGATAAATCACCTTGGTTGCTAAGCTAGTGTGGGTGGGGTTTTGTTGCTTGAAATCAAAGTCATCCTGACTGATGCAGACCTCCCAGCTCTGCCATCCATCCACTTGGGGCACAACCTCAAAGCCGCTGCCTTCCGCAGTGGTTTTCCCTGGGGTACTCTCACTCCCCCAGGATCTGGCCCAGAGGCAACCGCACGCCTGCCCTCCCATCTTACACGGACAGCCAGGAGAGTTGGTCAGAAGTCCGGGACCTTTCCGGAAACATCCCCTTCCCTAGATGTGGCAGACAGTGACAGAATGTCCCGGAAGCTGGGCTTTCAGCATTTTTGTTGTTCTTCTCATGCCTTCCATGCCTTCCTAGGGATAACCTGGTAAACAGAATTCCCTGATTCCATTCACCTGTTCCATAAGCGTTTACTAAACCCCTCTGCGGTCTCCCTCATGAGGGGTCCTGGGTGAACAGAGTGGGGTGAAGAGCCAAGGATGAGCTGGAGCAGAGAGCTGAGTGATCCGGCCAGTGGGTAGGGGGGATGAGGAATGGTTAGGAGTGTGCGCTCTGAATTCAAACCGTGGGTGTCCTTGGGCAAGTTATTATGTAGTCCCGTGCCTCAGTTTCCTTATCTGTCAAGTGGCATGTTTGGCATATATTTAGTAAAGGCTCAAAAAGCATTAGCTTTTATTATTAAGCATTAATTTTTATTACTCTTGGATTCTTTTTTAAGAAAAGGGACTGAGGGGCGCCTGGGTGGCTCAGTCGTTAAGCGTCTGCATTCGGCTCAGGTCATGATCCCGGGGTCCTGGGATCGAGCCCTGCATCCGGCTCCTTGCTTTGCGGGAAGCCTGCTTCTCCCTCTCCTCCCTGCTTGTACTCTCTCACTGTCTCTCCTTCTGTCTCTCTCAAATAAATAAATAAAATCTTCAAAAAGGGGGGGGGGGCTGAGTATAACCCACTCAGCTCGATGGAGCTTGGGCCTGAGGGCCCTTTCCCTTAGAATGCAGAAGTTTAGGGCTGAAGGGGTGACTAGGCTGACCGGGTGTAAGGCAAACTCTAGAGACCAATTCTTTTTTTAAGATTTTTTTTATTTCTTTGAGAGAGAGAGAGCAAGCAAGAGAGAGAGCTCAAGCAAGGGGAAGAGCAGAGGGAGAAGCAGACTCCCCACTGAGCAGGGTGCAAAACACAGGGTTCAATCCCAGGACCCCGGGATCATGACCTACAAAGGCAGATGCTTAACTGACTGAGCCATCCAGGAGCCCCTCCAGAGACCAATTCTGACTCCTGAGGTTCCCATTCAGGGCTCCTAGGAAGAAGCCAGAGGAGGGGCCCTTCCTCTCCCTTAGTTAAGTGCAGAGGACCATATCTCATGGAAGGAAGGACCCTTCTGGGGCAAGGAGTCCTCCTTTCCACAACTCAGTTCAACCACCCAGAGTTTGCTCAGTGGCCCTGTCGTGGGCCAGGGCCTGGGCCTGCGCACTGGGAGCAGAGATGACAACGATGTTCGAATGTCCACTGAGCTGTCGGTCTCCCCGCGGCAGTGGAGGAATGATGATGCTGAGACACGCAAGTGCCAACTGTCACTCACTAAAGGCTGAAGGGACCACAGTTAGAGGAGGAAAGAGATCAGCCCGATCCTGGAAGACTCCTGGCACAGGCAGGATTTGGACTGGAGTTTGGAGGAAGAGTAGGTCTTTGATATGTCGAAGGGGACAGATCTGGGGACGAAAGACTTACACAAAGGGACAGGGGTGGGGCCCACACAGGACACAGCGCTAATGGACCGGCAGGAGGGACAACAGGAGGGAATGAGACCTCATGCAGCCCCAGCCTGCCCTGCCACGTGTCAGGCCCCTGCGCCTGGCTCACAGGAGTGGCTGCTGGTGGCAACGGCCCTCAAAGGTGGGTATCACTCAGAAAGACAAGGGAGAGCCCGGTGAAGGGTGAGGAGCTTGGATGGCCCCTCGACAGGTTTCCTCATTGGTTTGATTCCAACTCTCGCTTCCTTCTGTCTGACTCCTGGTTAGAAACATCGGGCGCTTGGAATGTGTCCTGACCAGTTACGAACCGTGCTTTGTTAGTTGAGTGACTGAATGAAAGTTCAGATAGTCTCAAGGGCACACGCCTGGCTGGAAAATTCTGCAACCCGTGAAGGAATCTGGTGCCATTTAGATGGTGTTAAAGGCAAACTGATGGGAAAATCTATTGAGAGTGCCAGAAAACATGTCTACTCCTGAATCTGGGGCTAGAGGCCATTCTAATCATAGCACATAAGCAGGGGCAGGAAGGGAGGAAATGGCTCCCCAGAGGAGAATCTGGATCTAGTGTATCCAGAAGGGGGGTGAATATTGGGAAGAAGGTGTGAATCGTGGAAGAATCACCAATTCCAGAGAAAAGCAGAGAATCTGGATTCCTACCACTGCCACCACATACATACCCATAAGGTGGGAAGAACGGCTCGACAGGTAGGCAAGTAGGAAAAAAAATTAGATACTTAATTCCAGCCAATTATTCCAAAGAACTGTAAAAGTTAGGGATGTTTTAAAGGACGTCGGAATATCATCTGTGCAGCTAGAACCAAAGAGGTGGGGAAGGAAAGGGCAGGTGAGCTCCCTTCCCTTGGGAAGACTCTCCTGGGTCTGACTTCTAAGCATCTGTCCTAGACCACACATGCTCTGTTAGAAAGGTAGGCAAGTCCTCCACCGAGAAAGCTAAGGGTGGGCTCAGGGCCCTGGTGAGGACATGGGATTATCCCAGTTGGGAAGGGGGGCATCTTATATGCCCTAATGAGTGGTCAGCTTCAGCTCCAGGCACCCAGAAGATCTTTTGGGAAAGTTAGCATGATGCTCAGATCCTACATTGGAATGAGGAGTTGTGAGCCCTTGAAGGAGGCATTATTCACAAATCCCAATCCTGGTGTGTCCACCAAAGGCTAAGCAGAGGCCTCCAGGCCCATGGGGTGCCCTATAGGTCTGAGGAGCTAGCCTTGGTCCCTATTAATAGTATGTTCTAGAAGTACCCTCAGGTCTCAGGAGTGGGTCTGGACCCAGCTGCCCTGCTCAGGGATACCACTGAATAGCCAAGGGTCTCCAGGCTTCCCGATCATCTCCTAGCCTGGCAGCCACTAGCACTAAGCTCAGGAGATAACTCAAGACCAAGTCCACTACCTGAGACCGGCCACAGGGCCCCATTAATGCCTTCTAAAGAACCACAGACTCCCAGGGCACCTGGGTGGCTCAGTCGGTTGAGCGTCTGACTCTTGATCTCAGTTCAGGTCCTGATCTCAGGGTCTTGATCTCAGGGTTATGAGTTCAGGCCATGCATTGGACTCCACGCTAGGCATGTTGCCTTCTTTAAAACAAAACAAAACAAAACAAAAAACCCCACAAATTTCCACTAAGCAAACAGACTCCAAGTATTAAACAAATCAAACTGTTGATTTTGAAAATCACCTGTTTGCTGCTGGTGAAATTGTAGGAACTCCCTCAAAAGTGCCCGCTGCCAACGTGGACGCCTCGAAGCTGCCTCACCTTTGCCTGGGATTCGGGGCGGCGGGAACTCTTCTCCCCCTCCAGGGATATCTCAGCCCCCAGGCCACTGCAATCTCATAGATCTTCTTCCTCCGCGCCCTGGGGACTAAGGGGCATGGACTGATGTTCAGCATTGCAGGGGATGCATCGGGGCCCCAGATTTGGAAAACCACCCCCCAGTTAGATTCCGGGTTCCAGTCCCAGTCCTGACTCTTACCAGCTGTGCTGCCCTCGGCGAGGCAGTCGCTGCCCCTCTCTGACCTGCAGTATGCTCCTCTGCTTACAGCCTGGCCACCTGCCCTTCCTCCTCCTCAGAGGCGTCATCAGTTTCAGCCACAATAAGGTGTCCACTTAGTTCCTGCAAACTCTCTGGCATGTTCTGGTCACAGGATAATAACTCCAAGAATGCCTTAGACCCATTTCCTGGAAGCACATGCACATTTTCTAGTAGAGAGACCCAATCCTTTGACCTGTCTACCTGGGCCCCTTGTGACCTCCAGCACCCAGTTCTCGGGAGTCTGCGAGCCTGGCGCCTTGCCGGCTACCCAGGCGGGCAAGGGAGAAGCATTGCCGGGGGGAACAGGGCCGGAGCTCCCCTTCAGGCACAGGAGGCAGGGACAGAGCGGGTCACTGCTGTGCAGCGTGGTCCTTGGAGAAACGTTCAGAGCGCCAGAGGGCACAAGTCTGCAGGGGGAGTGAAGGAAGCCTCCCAGAGGACCTGCGAGCTGGCTTCTGGCTTCTGGCTTCTGGATTGTTTTTCAGGCAGGAAGGTCAGGGAGGGCAGTCTGGGCAAAAGGACCCGCTGTGCCAAGTCCTCCAGGTGTGAGGACACTGCTGTGGGGCCGGGCGGTGGGGAAAGGCCAGAGAGGACATCCCAGAGGGGGAGAGTGCCAGGCAGTAGGCAGGGCCTCGGGCCACCCAGAAGAGTCACGTGTTTCTTTTTTTTTAATTGAAGCATAGTTGACACACAATGTTGTATTCGTTTCAGGTGGGAGGGTCACACTTTTATCCCTAGGACAGCGGAGAGCCCTTGGGGAGGGAAGGGAAGGAGGGAAGGGCTTCCCTCCGCCTTTCACGAAGCTGGGAAGGGCAGACAAGGGCAAGGGCGAGGCCACAGGTGGGACCGCAGGCGGGAAATAAGGAGCCTTGGACGCTGGGAGCAGCCCCCCCACCCCCACCCCATGACGGGGGGGGGCCTCAACTCCTCAACGGTCACTGGAAGACAGCCTCCTCCAGGGATCGGCGAAGTGTGGACACCACGAAAGGCCAAGGCCGACGCAAGTGTCCATTTCCACGAGGCTGCCTGGCTCCTACCAAAGCAAGCGCCTCGCCCTTCTCTGTGCCTCTTTCTGAGGCTGCTGGGATTGCTCCCCACCTCCCACCTCTGCTCAGCAGGGCCTCTCCTGGTTTGGCGGGGGTTTGCAAGGCTGGGCCCGGACTGGGTAACACGGGCACGCCATGTGGCTGGGTACCAGGTCACGGGGTGCAACATGAATTGTGGCAATGAGGGCATCCCGGGTGGGGGGAGGGGCAGCCAGGGTAGCATGCGGGAGGGCTGGCTCCAGATACTGTAAATAAATACAGGCAATAAAATTCAGAAAGGCCAGGTGACCTCTCCAAAGTGTCTAGAATGGGGGCAGACACCCAGGGGGTCATTTGGAAGGGCATCATCGAAGGCCAGATCCTCGACCTCCAGGGGCCTCAAGTCCAAACGCAGAGGACAGCTATCCACTGGGCATGATGATTCCAGAAGAAAGCTCCAGGGCTGCAAGCTGCTGGAACTGGAAGGGCCCCGGGCCTGTGACGGGGTCTGGGGACATGGTGTAACACGGAGCTCGAAGTCCATTGGGAAAGTAGACGAGCAAACAACAGCCAGGGCCCGAGGGATAAGAGGAGTGGCGTGTTGGGCTCTCCCAGCCGGAACTCCCACTGTGTTGCCTTAAACATGGGGGCCTTCCGTTCTCAATCATCCTCAATATCCCAGGTCGTGGCTCTTGACCCTAACCTCCTGGGAAAGGGGGTTCCCGAGTCCCTAGATTTTGATTCGACATCGCCTCATGGGTTTTCAAAAAGTGGCTTAAGGACAAGCTCTCTGAATCACGGCTGTATCATCCAAAAATGTTCCTGAATCTGCTTCCGTGTTGTTTTTTCCAGTTTAGAAATTTCTGAACTCTAACTTCCTGCACTGCAGTGTGTCTTCATTGTCATCAGGTTTGCACGAACTTATTTCGGGCTCTGCTTTTTCACATAACATCATTTGATATCCTCGTTCTAGCAACAACCTTATCGTTGTTTTTAACGACCTTGCTGTATTCCACCCTGTGCCTGGTTCTACATTTTCAGCCTGAGCTTCTGCCCGTGACTATGGCCTTGGGCAAGCCTGGCCTTCTAGCCTCTCACCTCTTTATCTGTTTATAAAACATGGTGATGTGGAAACTCTCAAGTCGTTTCCAAGCCTTAGCATTGCAAGTGTCTACGATTTTCCAGCTGTGGAATCCTAAATTGTAACCTTAGGGTAACAGTCCCTAGAAGGGAGAGAGAGACCTCACTGTGAGGTGGGAAGACACTGAGGAAGAAACAAGTAGGAGAAGTGATGACCTCTCACCCCCTTCCAGCAAGAATGTGGTCTGAGGCCTGGCTGGGTGATCCGGACCCCTTTGTTCTTCGTCTAGCCTAGGCAGCCGGCCACATTAGGAAATGGGGGTGCTTGCCCCACCCCACCCCCACAGTGAAGCCACAGCCCTCCAAGACTTCTGGGCTTTCCCGCCCCTCGATGACAAAGCACTTTTGGAGTCTCAGGTCAAACCCTCCAGACCAGGAGAGTGCTGAGTCACGGTGGGGCAGCAGCCGTCTACGGCAACCCCCGCCTTCTCTGGCCTGCCGTCCTTCCCGCCAGCCCCAGGAGGTGGCAGTCCCGGGAGGCCAGCCAAACTCCCCGCCTCCTCCAAGTCACGAGGAGCTGGGGCTGGAGGGGAGGGAGGCCAAATCCTGGTCAGCAAAGGTCCAAAGAGCAGGTCATGGCTTTGGAAGAATCTGGAAGCTTGGAGATGGCAGTTCTAACACCCAGGGGTCCCAGAAGGTGGGGAATGGCCCAAGCAAACACACACACACACACACACACACACACACACACACACATCCCAGCACAAGATTTCTCTTTCACTCTCCCCAGCCAGCCTCCCCCAATGGCCGACTACAGCCAAAGCCGTCCCTCAGCTTTGCCATGAGGGTCACTTCCACCTCATCTGTTGTATCCAAGCATGGAGCCAATACTGACTCATGAAAGCGACTTTCTGCAACAGACCACCTTCCTACAGGTGGGTCCAACTCCCTGCGGGCTCTGTCCACCTGGATGTCCTGGAGGCCCTGAAACTCAGGACATCCGGTCCAAAAGCAAGCTTGCCTTCCCTCCAGCCTGTATTTTGTTCTGTGGTCCCGTTTTCAGTGAATGGCAGTAGCCATCCAGCTCCCAGGCCTGAAAACTGGGGGCTCTCTCGCCCACCTCCCACCCCTCGCTTCCACCCTTCATGTTACCCAGTCGGCCACTTCACCCTGTCTGTTCTGTCTCCTCCATATCTCACATCGGCTTGCTGTCCCCTCTGCGGAGAACCAGGGCTGCTGCCTCCCAGCCGGTACCCAGCCTCTTGCCTGACTGTGATCCATCCTCCACTTTCAGTCCTGCAGCCATCTGTCGGCTCAGCAAATACTAAGCACCTAGTAACAAGCATCTTGCAAAATGCTGAAAGTGCGGGATGAAGAACGCAGAAACACACCTGCCCTCCGGGAGCTTATAGTATCCGATAGCAGGAAAGACAATCAAAGAGTGACCTATGTGTATATAATATATAATTACCCACACAAATAAATATAATATAGCGTAGTTATGCATCTTCACTACTTACGGAGCTACAAATACCAACTCAATTTGCCATTTGTATTTTAACTTGCTTTACAGTATCTTTTGTCCTACAGCTTGTTGTTGTAGGATTCCATTTATATGACATTCTAGAACATGCAAAGTTAATCAATATCGAAAAATATCAGAAGAGTGGTTGTCTTGGGGGGGGTACAAGGGAAACCTCCTAGAAAGGGATACAAAGGAACTTTCTAGGATAATGGAAATGTTCTGTATCTTGTTTCAGCTGTATTCAAGGGTCAAAACTCACCTAAGATTCTGTGCGTTTTATTGTAATTCATTTTGAAAAAATTAAATCACTCATTTTTGCAAAGAAAAGAACAATTTTGTTGGCTTTTTACCTACTTGATTCCAGTCTGCTCCATATTCTTATAGTTATACCCACAATTTTTCTTCTAGGTATGCTTCCCTCAAAGATGTAACTACATATATCTTTGGCTTATCAAGTTTTTGTAGGACCATACCCTCTGTTCTTTTGCCCTGAGTGCTTTGTCCAACTGAAAGGACTTACTAGGAACAATTTTAATTCATTTTCACCAACTGTGTGACAGCCTTGTCCTTGATTGGGTCATCGTCTTGAGGGTTCACCATAATCAGCCTTTGTTACTCAAAATATTTCTCAATTTTTTTACTACTTGAAAAAGACAAACAGTTCTAACTTCAATACCACAAGTCCCAGAAATTTTGGATTCTCTATTTTCCTCTTGCCAATAGGCCAATTCTGTTCTAAATTCATCTCTTTCCTGTAATCAAGTGCAGCCAATCACCAAGGTAGTCTAGTAACACTCGGTTTTGCAAACTTGTTACGATTTGGAGCTCTTTCATAAATTGGAGTGTCATCGATTTGCCCTTATTTGGCAGATTCTTTCTCTTCTGAAGACTCTGGCTTTCTTCTTTGGCACAATCCTATAGTTGGTTGTCCTCTGCTATCGTCCCACGGTGGCCGGGCACCACTCAGGCTCCTGCGTGGCCCAGAGTCTCTCGTCTGCCCTCCGCGTTGCTGAACCTCTTGGCCGTCCAACTTTTCATTTTTTTTAGGTAGTCAAATCTGCCAACTGCCCATTTATGGCTCTTGAAAACCTCAAAAGAACACTCCCTACCCTGGAATTCTAAAAGATAATCTTCTATGTATTCTTCTAGGAACTTCATAGGTGTTTTGTTTTGTTTTTTAAAGGCTTGGATCTTTTTTTTTTTACGATTATTTATTTATTTATTTGAGAGAGAGAGAGAGAGACAGCGAGAGCAGGAACACAAGCAGGGGGAGTGGGAGAGGAAGAAGCAGGCCTCCGGTGGAGCAGGGAGCCCGATGCGGGGCTCGATCCCAGGACCCTGGAATCATGACCTGAGCCGAAGGCAGACACTTAACGACTGAGCCACCCAGGCGCCCCTAAAGGTTTGGATCTTTAATCTGTCTGGAACACGTTTTGAAATTCAGTGAGTCATTTTTGTCCACAAGACTATCAATTGTTTCAACATCATTTGTTGAACCCACTCTTTCTCCCCAAATTCAAAATGTCACTTTAGCATCCACCAAGTTCCCATAAGTTTGTGGGTAGGACTGTTAACACTTCCTGCGCCTGTACCAACTGCCTAGAGTACTTTATGGTACTTTTTTTTAATATCAGGGAAGGTAAATCTACCCTCATAACCTTTTCTCCCCCAGCTGCTCATCAGCTATTCTACACACACATTCTTCCAAATAAAATTTAGGATCATTTTGTCAAGTTCCAAAAAACACCGTGGAGTTTTACAGAAATTGCACTGAATGTATAGGTTTCTTTGGGGACAACTGACATCTTTACAAAACTGAGGTTGGCTATCTAGAAACATGGCGTTTCTTCCTTTATGCAAGTCTTCTGTCCAGCAGCAAACATTTATAATTCTCATATTCATATATTTCTTGTTAACTTTATTCCTAGGTACTTTAAGCTTTTGTTGCCAGTGTAAATTAATAAAATTTTTTTTCATTACATTTTCTAATCGGTGTTTCCGGTTATAGAGGAGAGCTCTGCATCTGGTGACTTTGCTGTACTCTTACCCTAATAGCACAAGATTTCTAACCAGGTCTCCCTGGTTAGAAATCCCCTAGTGTCTCCAGATTGCGCATAATAAAATGTAACCCCTTTTTATGGCACACAATTACCTTGTACCACCCTTCTGGCATTCTCCAGGCCAACACATTTTCTTAAGGTACCTCGGACAGGCCATGAATTTCCATACATTTACACCTTTGCACATGCTGTTCTCTCTGCTTGGAATTCCCTTCCCTATCTCTCTTCTCCACTCTACCTTCCTTACAGCTTTTTCTTCAAACTTATTTCAACTGTCACTTTCCTAGGGAAGCCTTCCCTGACCTTCTATCCCAGACTGAGTAAGGCACCCCTTGTCTACACTCTCCCAGCAGCCTTCTGCTTAATTTTTTGTAGCTCTTGCCCCACTAAAATTTTTTTTCCTGAAAGTAACACGTTCATTTTGAAATGAATAAAGACCCAAGAAAGAGAAATCACCGTAATTCCATCAGCAACGTATTTTAATATTTTAGTAGTGTTCCTTCCTTTTGTAAGGTTGGGAAGTCCAGCTTCCAGTTTCATGTTTGTGAGCACCCCGAAAAGGGTCCTGGACAGGTCGAAGGACATGGTTAAGAAGAGTGAGCCTCGAAGCCAGCCGACTGGGGGACTGGAAGAAAGGAGCCCGAACCTAGCTCCAATTCCGCCACCCTCAAATTCACACCCACTCCGTGCCTGGGACGCAGCTGCAAGCCACACTCAGTGGCCCTGCCCCCCCAGGGTTTCTTGCACCCGTGACGCCTGTGGCACATTCAGCCCCATCAACTTCTCTCCAAGGGTAACCCCAGGAGGTGGCTCCTCAAGCTTGAGTCTCCCGTTACTGGGGCCGGTAAAAGAGGCCATTTCAAAATGGCCTCATGGCTTCGTCTCCAGATCCAAGTGGCTTCTCCTTTCTTTTCTAACCCCCGTTCTCCCGATTTTCTCAGAAGTCCAGGTGGCTCACCCCCAAGACTCCCTCCGGGAAGGCGCTCTCCGTGTCTCTCGGGAAACACGGCCCGCCCAGCCTTTGTTGTATAAGCTGCACAAGGAGCCATATTTGCTCTCAGCCAAAGGCGGACGGGGTCGCCAGAGTCGGAGGGGCGGGGGACAACGGGGACCGGGGGGGGACAACGGGGACCGGGGGGGGGCACTGCGCCCGCGTTTTGCTCCTAGCTAGACCCTGAGGAAGAGAAAGTGAACCCTTTTCCAGCTCCACCTCTGACTCACACGACCTCCTAGGGCCCAGGTTTCCACGTAACAATTTGCGGGACGAGGAAATCACCTCGGGGGGGGTAACTGCTGCCCTACCGCTCGGAGTGTTAACAGGCCCTTGGCCAAGAGTCTCGCGGAGCCCCCCGCCCCCCCTCGGGGGCTCAGACTCGCCCCGACGCCCCCAGGGCCAGGGGCGCTTTCCGTCGGTTCCGAGACCCAGGGCGCCCTGGGCGCAGGGCTCGGGGCTGGACTTTGCGCCCGTCCCCGCGTCTTCCCTACGGCCCCACCCCCAGGGCGCGCAAGGACGCCCACCGGGCCCCACGCGCTGCGGGACACGCGCTGCCGCCCCCGGCGGCGCCGCCCCTCCCCCACTGCCCCCGAGGCGGGGGCCGCGCGCCCACCGGAAGAGGCGGGGCTCGGCACGGCGGGCAGGCGGCTTGATTGGTCGGAGGGAGCCTGACGCCCGATCCCGCTATAAGTACGGGGTCGCAGCCGTCTGCGCCACAGTCTCCGTCGAGAGTCGCCGCGGTTTCCTGCTTCAACAGTGCTTGGACGGAACCCGGCGCTCGTCCCCCACCCCGGCCGGCCGTTCAGAGCCAGCCCTTCGCCATCTCCTCATAGCGCCCTGGGACCGCTCCAAGGCCCCCGCCGCCGCTCCAGCGCCGCGCAGCCGCCGCTCGCCGCCGCCTCTTCTCAGCCGCCGCCATGACGACCGCGTCCCCCTCGCAGGTGCGCCAGAACTACCACCAGGACTCGGAGGCCGCCATCAACCGCCAGATCAACCTGGAGCTCTACGCCTCCTACGTCTACCTGTCCATGGTGAGCGCGGGCCCGCGGGCGGGGGCGGCCTCCCGGGGCGGCGGGGCGGGCGGGGGTGTGGCTAAGGCGCGGGCTCTCCCGCCTCCGCGCGTCCTGCTGGAAGATGGACGCCGCTCGAGGTCTCCCAGGGCTTGCGCAGAAATTCTGGCCAGCTCGCCCTTTCCCACTGTCCTCTGGGAAGGTTCCCTCTTAGGCAAGGGCCGCCTCTGCGCACCGCTCTATATTTAAAGAGAGCGTAGTTTCTTGGAATCCCCGAGTTGGAGCGGTTGCAACCTGTACAGTCCCGCAATTAGGAAAGTGGGTTTTTGCGTTTCCATCCCTTTCTCTGCATCAATCACGTGATCCTGGGGCCCTCCGTTTGCTTGGGTAACGGGGGCGAAGTGGTCCAGCCCCCGTCCCCCACCGCCGCCCCGGGTAATGGCGGAGCCTGCTGGGAAATGGTATCGAATAGCAACTGGGGTGGTGGGGGGAGCTGGTGCTAAGTGGCTTATCTCCCACGGGCCGACCACTCTCCGAGCAGCCATCGCCACCCCTCTGTTGCTTATCTCTGAGTTCCACTTGAATTGAAGCGTGGAAATCTCCCGTTCTGCGGACACAGTTGTCTTAGTCGTCCGTTCTTTTGCCTTCGGCACTTCTTTATCCTTTTTGTGCCTGAGAGCTGTGGCCCGCTAATTGAACGCTTGGCTTTTGGATAAACTACACCAACGGTTACTGGGCAAAGAATTTTTCCATGCACTGATCGATGGAATCCGTTTTCCAAAATCCTATTTTTAGGCGGTGTGGTGGGAGTTTTACTTAGAATTGTCTTACGACTGTGCAAATTATCCAAGAATAGACCAGTTACAGATGGATTTGAAAACAGGCCTGGATTTCCCCGACTGCCATTCTATTTCAGGAACACCTGAATACATACAGCAAGTGCCTAAAACTGAATCAGATTTTTTGCCTTCTGCTGGCAATTTCTTTATACTAGCATTGCCGACATTTGTCACCTGCCTAATGGGTTAATTTTACAAATTAAAGCTGTAAACTGGCAAGCTCATGTTTTAACATGGGTGAATCAGGCAGTAGGGAGAGAAGGCACTATTTGTACAGGGTAAATACTCCCACATCCTCTCCAAACGAATTTGACAACTGGCTGGAAGAACTTTGCGCTAATACAGAGCCTTAAGAAATTCCATGCTGGGGGCAGTTCCCTATGATAGTTCTAAAAAGGCTCCTTGTAGTAAACTTAGAGTTGTTCCAAGGACCAAGTCTTGTTTTTGTGTTTTAGAGTACAGACTAATTAGTGTTGTGTTCAGTCCAGGAACACAGCCTGCCCCCCGTCTGGTCTCCTTCAGCACAGACCCCTTCAGAAAGAAAGGCTAGGTGGCAGAGTGCCTTTTAACAGAACATGTTCATGTTCCTCTTTCAGTCTTACTACTTTGACCGCGATGATGTGGCTTTGAAGAACTTTGCCAAATATTTTCTTCACCAATCTCATGAGGAGAGGGAGCATGCTGAGAAACTGATGAAGCTGCAGAACCAACGAGGTGGCCGAATCTTCCTTCAGGATATCAAGGTGAACAAAAGAACCTAGAAATCCCCTGCTTCATGATCTAGCAGTCCTCAGGTGTCAGAAACCACTCCAACTAGCAGTTGCCCTTCTAAAATGAGGGTACTTTTGGCTTCTATGCTTTTTTAGGCCTACCATCTCAGCTAAAAGAGGCGAACGGTAATGGGCAAGGATGTTAAATTTGAAACCTTTGGAGAAACTTGGATGTCCCTTTTGCCAAAGTGCAGTGGTTACATGTTAGGTGCTTGCTAACTGGTGGATTAATTGGTAGAGGCTGCAGAGGCATTGATGTGACCTCTTCTCATTCAGAAACCAGACCGTGATGATTGGGAGAACGGGCTGAATGCAATGGAGTGTGCATTACACTTGGAGAAGAGCGTGAATCAGTCACTACTGGAACTGCACAAACTGGCCACTGATAAAAGTGACCCCCATGTAAGTATTGGCAATCTGGGAGCGAATGGAGGAAGTCATTTGCCTCTTAGGGGCTGGGAAAACTTACCATTAACGTTCTTCCCCATTCTGTTTTCTAGTTGTGTGACTTCATTGAGACTCATTACCTGAATGAGCAGGTGAAATCCATCAAAGAATTGGGTGACCACGTTACCAACCTGCGCAAGATGGGGGCTCCCGAATCTGGCATGGCAGAGTATCTCTTTGACAAGCACACCTTGGGAAACAGTGATAGTGAGAGCTAAGCCTTAGGCTGTCTTCCCATAGCCACAAGGGTGACTTCCCTCGTCACCAAGGCAGTGCATGCATGTTGGGGTTACCTTTACCTTTTCTATAAGTTGTACCAAAACATCTACTTAACTTCTTTCATTTGTACCATTCTTCAAATAAAGTAATTTGGTACCCAGCTGTTGTCTTTTGAGTTTGTGGGATGGGCTAGAAATGTATCTAGGTCATCTTTGCAATCTGTTCAAGTGCTATAGTTGAACCACAGTAATCAAAATGAAATGCCTAGGAGGATTTGTATTTATTAAAAAGTCCTTAGTTTGGAAAAGATATCAAGGCTGGGTGTGTTGAATTCAGACAGGACTTAAGGACTCCTGATTCTGAACTGGATGTTTTGAATTACATGTTTCGAATTACATGTTTCCAGTGGTTCATTCCAGCTTCTCATATAATTTTTATGTACAAAAGGCATTAAAGGCTTAAGTAGTCCTGAAACCATGGATCTTCTTACCCAATAAGCTAACCATTTAAAGCTGTCCTACGAACACATTCTTCAGTGTGGACAGCTGCATGACAGACTGGATCAGTGTCCTGCTGGTGTACATGCAGGTAGGACCAGGCCGGTGAAGTGTTTCCCCCGCCTTGGGAAACAGGCTAAGAATGTGCTTCATCCCTAGAGAGAATTGGAGAAAGTTTTCAATGTGAGTATGAAAGATAATCTTCATTTCAATACTAAAATAGTTGGAGTTAGGGCAAAGGTTAGGACCCCTAAAATCAGTGAGTGGTGTCAGGAGGCTGAAGAGCCATCTCCCCTTGCTAACAACTACATTAATGTCCTTTCCGGGACAAACTGCAGTGATTTGTAGAAGTTTCTGTCTAGATCTAAGACAAAACTTTTTTTGACCACAGAAGGAACTGAGAATCTAGAAAACAGGAAGTTCTAGTTGAGTTCTCACATGATGGGGGCGAGGCGGGGTGAGGGGGGTGAGGTAGGGTTGATTTAACTGGGTGAAATCCAGAATGTAGGGAAATGGTTTTGTGACCCCTGTGGATTGACCCCAAGGAGGCATGAAGAGCACATTTATGTTAAGTCTTTGATGAGTACCCCAAAGCAGTGAGATACCCCAAGGGACCTGGATGCCCTCACCTTAACCATCTGCCAGTTCCCAGGAGTCTAACGCTTTCCAGAAGTACTTCAGGATTGCTGAGAAGTTATGGGGGAGTGTTCATACGCTCTCTCTGAGCTTTGCTTGGGCAGTGAGTGGAGTTCTTGGGGTACAGCCCAGAGCCCCTAGCTCTGCCTCATGGTTTTGCATCTGCTACTCAAAGTGAGCTGGGTCCAGGAATAACATGACCACTTAAAAGTGTGGCGGTTCCTGTCAGTGCAACCTCACCTTCCTTCACCTGGGACCCAGGGAGCTCTTCCTAGTGATGATGTCAGGCTCCGGTGAAATGGAGCGTGCATTACACTTGGAAAAGAGCGTGAAACAGTGGGCCCTTGCTGAGGTGGCCAGGTGTGTGCCCCAAGCCAGTGCTGGATGGAAGTCCAGCATGCTCTGGCAGTGATGGGACCATAGGAAAATGGGCTCCCAGGAAGGTGGAAGAAGGGTAGAATCACAGCTAGGGAAGGTGGTGGTATTTCCCACCCATATGGGAGGGGGGCAGGTGAAGTGACCCTGGTTAAGGTAGAAGACAGACCTGTTTTCCAAGGCCCAATAGGGATCCTCGTGACCTTTGAGTACAGTGTGTAGGTTAATTGACTGGTCCAAATGTGGTTCTCCAAGGTGATGTTCAGGGGTCTCTGACGTGCCCGTCAGGTTAAACTCAACAGTTTTCCTCTTCGTGTGACCCGATTCTGGGTCCTCTACTGAGGACCCGATACTATCTGAGAGCAATTCAAAACTGGTCTTTGTCCCTGGAGTCACAGGCTGTAGGCTTTGGTCTTTGACAGCGCCATCTATGCCCGAGACTCTGCGAAGGCTTGAGGTTGCTGACTGTCCAGGTGGGAAGATCATAGGTGTGTGGCTGAGGGGTGTCTGTGGGGCACTGTGGTAGCCTGACCTCCCGTACAGTGCAGCAGTCTCGAAAGCATCCTCCTCCTTAATCTTCCAGGCCTTGCTGTCTTCTTGGTCCCTAGAGTTCTGCCTGGCACCCCCAAGTTTCATGGGCTGGCCCTCATGGAGAAGGCCTTCTTTCTTGGACCACAGTAGTTTGGTCTTTGAGTTTGTCCTGGGGGGATGGTGGTCATGGGACTGTAGCCCTAGGAAGCGGCCAATGATGCCAGTGTGAGTGCCCTCCTCCTCCATGTCTTCCTTATGCATACTGGAAAGAAGCATGAGACTCAGGGTTAAATAGGGGACAAAAGACCAAAGCCGGACTTGACTTTTACCCCCTCTTTTCCCTCCTTTTGGCCCAAAGCCAAGGGGACACAGTGTTCCTCACAATGCCTGGACTCACCTCTCTCCCGACCCATCCTGTACTGCACTGTCCTCTTAACTCCTTCCCAGCCCAGCTCACCTCACTGTTCTGTGGCTCTCTCTTGCCCACGTTCACTAAACTCCGTAGCCTGGCGCATCTTCTCCTTAACATCCCTCCCTCCAAGCGACCTGAACTACTGGTCCCCGTGTGTGGTGGGTCAGATGAGGCCCAGGAGTGACTCTGGGTAGGCCAGGGGTTTGTGGTTCCAGCTGGGGAGCAGCATCCACAAAGAAGTGTGGCTTCCTGGGAGCCCAAAGCCTTTACTCGGCAGGAGAAAGCCCATTAGCCCAGAATGTGGCCTGTCCTTGCCTGTGTCCACATTCTCCCCATGCTTCGAGGCCCAGCTCCGGGTCCAGCTGGAGGCCACCTCCCAGGCCAGAGGTGGTCTCTGTTCTATGTTCTGGCTCTTTCCCAGGCATCTAGTACCTTGTACCTTGTGTCAGAGTTTGGGCCTTGGGTTTGAGCCCCCTCACTAAATTGTTCCTTAGAGACAAGGTCTATGTATTAGTATCCTCTGTTCCCACCCAACCCTCAGCTGCTAGAGCACAGACCATAAGGAATTCAAAAGCAACTTCAGGGGCACCTGGGTGGCTCAGTCGGTTAAGCATCTGCCTTCGGCTCAGGTCATGATCCCGGGGTCCTGAGATCGAGCCCCGCACATCAGGGTCCCTGCTCAGCGAGGAGTCTGCTTTTCCCTCTGCCTCCCTTCCCCACCCCTTGTGCTCTCCCCCTTCGTTCACTCTCTCTCTCTCTCTCTCTCAAATAAATAAAAATCTTTTAAAAATAAACAAAAGCAACTTCCAGAAATGTTTCTGACCTAAGCAAGCTTCCATCCTTCATTTGATCACTTTTTTGAACCTTCCTCACACCCACTAGGGACTCTAGCTAATTCAAATTATGGCTTAGTAGGGTATTTCATTTTTGAAAGAAAACTGCTTAATTCTGTGGAAGAAAACCTGAATGGTATGGACCCTGACACACACAGGACTCTCCAAAGTCCCCTCCACCGCCCTACAGGGGAGCAAGGGCTCTCTGGGATGGCCCTTCAGGCCACTGTGGCCCAGCTCCAGCTCACAAGGGAATCAGACCAAATCAGGGAAACGGGACCCATGTGCAGGAAAGTTTGGCCTCTGTGGGTGACCTGAGGTCTGTACTCTAGCCGAGAATCTACCCAGAAGGTACCTGTGATGAATCATCCTCTTGCTGGCACATGCTTGCCCCGCCCCCATCCCAGGGACCCCCGCCCCCGTTTCACTCTCCATCTAAACACCCTGGTCTATCAGAAAATGTAGTTCTGGACCAGGCTCTGACATTCCAACCGCATCACTGATCACTGTCAGCCCTTGAGTAAGTCCCTTCTTTCTCTGGGCCTCAGTTTCCAACTCTGGACATGGGGGGCTTTGGCTGGAGGTACCTAAAAGCCCTTATAGCTTTAGGAGTTACTAAGCAATACAAGGTAAGGATTAAGGGTGTGGAGGTAGAAGTAGACATGCCTGGTCCACATGCGCTGCTTGCTAACTATGTGACCCTGGGCTGGGCAACCTATTTAACCTCTCTGAACTTGGACTTAATCATCTGAAAACTGGAGATACCAAACCAGGGTTATTGGGAAGAAAAAGTTTATATAAAGAGCTTAGTGGAGTTCCTAGCACCTAGCATGCATCCAATATTTATTAACTAGTGCTTTTCCAAGTTCTTGTGCGTGGGCTTTTCTACCCACCAAAGTGGTTCCCTGGCACTGCTCACCTGATGTTGAAGGTGGAGCCTAAAAAGGAGGCTCGACGAGACTGGGCGGAAGCAGCTGTGTAGGGGGGTTGTGGTTCTGGCTCATTCCAGTACATATCCCGCTCCATCGGGGGCAGGTCCTGGTGCATCTCGTCCACAGCCAACAGGGACACCTGGTTGCCAGGTACAGAAGGACAAGTCCAACAGAAAGGACAGCCCAAGCGGGACCGTGATCTTGCTAGATGACCTGGAAAGGTCACTTCCCTCTCTCTGGGCCTTGGTTTCCCTACTTGTGAAACGGAGAGACTGATGCCTATCTGCAACCTCAAAAGTTGGGGTGAGAATCCCGTGAGTGAATGGTTGGCTGGGAGGTGGGGGGGGCAACTCACTGTGGGGTCTCCCTACAGAACTGTGGGGTCCCCTCCTTGGGTCCAGTTCAGGGAAGGTCCACAGGACAGGCTCCCAAATACCTGCAAGCTCCTGTCGACAATCCAGTTGGTCTCAAAGTCATCATCATCCTCTCCAAACGGGTTGATGAGTTGCTCTGCCACCTTGGGGAGAGGTGAGGCTCTGAAGTCCTCAGGTAGACTCCCTGCAGCCTTGCTCCCTGCCCTTGAACTTTGGCTCCTGCTCTTTCCATGCCCCAAGATGCCCCTCCTGCCTGACCACCATCTCCAAAGCCAGTATGTAAGGGCTCCAGCCACCCACACTCATAGGCACCCGCACACAGTCCCCTTCCCTTCAGGACACTGAGCCCAAGCTCCTCTCCTGAGCCTGTTGCTCCCTGAACATCCAGAGCTGTCCTTGAGCCTGTCACTCACACAGTCACCACTAGTCCCTCCCCTCACTGTATCTTCCCTGGAGTTCCATAATTCTTTTTTTTTTTTTTTTAAGATTTTATTTATTTATTTGACAGAGAGAGACACAGTGAGAGAGGGAACACAAGCAGGGGGAGTGGGAGAGGGAGAAGCAGGCTTCCCGCGGAGCAGGGAGCCCGATGCAGGGCTCGATCCCAGGACCCTGGGACCATGACCTAAGCTGAGGCAGATGCTTAACCATCTGAGCCACCCAGGCGCCCCTGGAGTTCCATAATTCTATGCATTCATTCATTTACTCATTCAAGTCTTCAAACACTAATTTATATATTCATGATTTTCAATGCAAGAGAGATAGATGTTGGAGGCTGTGCTCAATTAAAGGGTGGCCCAGGCAGGCCGAGTCCTGGCACTAACCTTGGAAGTCCCCTGACAAATCTCCACAGTGGTGAGGGGCTGCACTAAGGGTTGGAGAGACATCCTATAAGCCACTAGGGAATTGCGAGGAGAAAAATGGTGTGATCTGGTTTGAGCTGTAGAAACCGAAGATGACTGCAGGGATGACGGTGCAGATAAGGAGGGAGTATCAGGGCGCCTGGGTGGCTCAGATGGTTAAGCGTCTGCCTTCGGCTCAGGTCATGATCCCAGGGTCCTGGGATCGAGTCCCACATCTGGCTCCCTGCTCAGCAGAGAGCCTGCTTCTCCCTCTCCCTCTGCACCTCCCCCTGCTCATGCTCTCTCTCTCTCTCTCTCTGTCTCCCTCTGTCTCAAATGAATTAAAAAAAAAAAAAAAAATCTTAAAAAAAAAGGAGGGAGTATCTGTGTGTGTGTGTGTGTGTGTGTGTGTTTCACACACATGTGAAACATGGATGAGAGGGAGGGAGGGGGCAACCTACCATCACCACCACTTACCAAAAAATAAAGGAAAAAAGGAAGAGACAGAGAGTGGCTGAGAAACAGAGGAAAGATAAAGAGATGGAGAGAAAACTGTGTTGTTTAGAACTCCTGTTAGGAAGAGCCCTGGATGTAGTGGGAGGAATACTTAGAAAAGACACTTGGGGTGGGGATGGGGGCCCCCCACCCCAGCCTGCATCACAGATGGATATCTTGAGTAAGGAGAGGTGGTGCTAATCTGCCTTGAAAGGGTGGGGGCTGGAGTAGTTAGCATTAGGACTTTTGTTTTAAGCAGAGGGGACAAATTTGGGACCAGAGCCTAATCGCTGGGGACAGTGAGGAGTTGCCTCACCAACAGGGCCTGACACTGCTATTCTTACTCCATGCATTTCCCTCGTTCTGGACAAACATTTGGGGAACATTCCCTTGAGGGCGCACAGCAAATGGTTTGACAACTGCACTTTCCCTGTATCCGTCTGGCCTGCTAAGTGCTTCACCTCGGGTGAAGCACGGGGATCAGACACTGTCCTCCGGTGGGTCCCACTCCTCTCTGGGTCTGTTTCTTCATATGTAAAGACACGGGGAAGGAGCAGACCAGAGGGTCGTAGTGCGGGCCCAGCACCCGACGTTCCACATTTGAGACTCTCCTTTCCTGGCCGGCCATGACCCTTCTAGCCACGACCACAGCCGGTCTTGCCGCAGAAAATCTCACCTTCAGCCAGCCGGCGTAGAAGAAGAACTGCAGGAATGTGAAGACAGGTACAACGAGGTCCAGCTCGTGGCCAGGGTAGGCTTTGGCTGGGTTCAGGAACTGCCGCCCAATCAGGCAAGCCAGGAAGAAGCTGTACACAGCCACGGTCACCACCTGGGAGGGAAAGGAGGGTGGCGGCAGAAATGGGCTGGCTGGGGACCTAGGGTCAGGAAGCTCCCCAGGCTGGGAGGACGAGGCCTTGCTCTGATTCGCGCAGTCCTATGACTTTGGGTCTCCGCGATCTCTTTAAAATGGGGATATTCGGGGCGCCTGGGTGGCTCAGATGGTTAAGCGTCTGCTCAGGTCATGATCTCAGGGTCCTGGGATTGAGTCCCACATCGGGCTCCTTGCTTAGCAAGGAGCCTGCTTCTCCCTCTGCCTGCCACTCCCCCTGCTTGTCCTCTCCCTCTCTCTCTCTCTCTCTGGCAAATAAATAAAATCTTTTAAAAATAAATAAATAAATAAATAAATAAATAAATAAATAAAATGGGGATATTCACATTCCCTCCACTGAACCAGGCAGAAGCCTGGACTCTTTAAACTTGTCACTAGAGAGAATCTGCAAAGTCCAGACCTAACTCCCAGGGTGAGCCTCTAAGCCCCTAAGTGAGCCCTTCCCACCGCAGGCTGTTTCCTGAGTCCTCCCAGTCCCCCCCCCCCCCCGTTTTCTCAAGGGGCCGCTTCCCTGGCCTGGTCCTCACCTGCGTGTACACCAGCGGGATACTGATCCAGTCGTAGGCAAACAGGTGTCCACACTGAGTACGCAAGATGTTCATCTCCTGGGGAGCAGAAGGGAGGGTTGGCTTTCTGACCACCATCTGCTCTCCCAGGCTCAACCTCAGCACTTCCCCAGGTACCAGGGTCTGGCGCTCATGGTCCAGCCCTGGCTGTGTGGTCAGGGGCAGCTCACTTAACCTCTCTGCGCCTCAGCCTCCTCATCTATCAAAAAGGAGGAGCCGGGATCTCAGGAGCTCCCTTTAGAGAGGAAATGGGAGGGGAATTTGGGGGAGGGGCCACCGTGGGTTGTGGAATCCTGTTGGGTCAAAATCCTACAATCCCAAGGCAGGTTCTAGGAAGAGCCTCAAGCCTTGTCTCTGTAGGGAACTGTTCCACGTGGGCCACAACCGCCCCCACAATCAGCCCCATCTGTGTAGTGAGCTCACGTCTAGCAGGCTCTGGAGCAGGACAGGATCCCGGATTCGACCTCCAATCCACGCCTTCATTGACAGGTTGGCAAACCACACCCAGGGCACCCAGAACGTGTTGTGAGGCAAGCTCAACTTTTCCAAGTGCTTGCGTTCCGCCGGGGTCATAAAGCCTGCGGGGTGGAGTGAAGAAGGCAGTGGGTGGGGGAGCCCGCAGAACGGATGGCTGGCAGGGGTGGCCAGGCCTTGCCGAAGCCCAGGATTTAGGCCCAAGTTCACCGGGACCACGGAGCTCCTTTGCCATCCTCTTTCAACAGATAATTACTGAGTGCCCACTACGTGCTGTTCTGGCCTGAGCACGTGAGAAGGGTCTGTCTTACTAATCAGGACCAGGGCAGGAAAGGTCAGAGACGGAGGTCACAGAAATGCAGACTGAAAACTGTAGAACTGGACGGGAAAGGGCAGAGGGAGGCCGATCGGTACTTTCTCACCAGTTCCCAAGGCCCCGCCCCCGGCCCTCCGTCCCCACTCTTCCCTCATCCCTCAAGGATCCGGCTACATCCAGGATCCAAACCCCTATGCTCCCGCGCGGTTCCGGGCCTCGCTCCCACCCATCTTCAGGCCCCCGACTCCGCCCCGCCCAATTCGACGAGGTCTCGACCCCACCCCGCTCCTGGCCCCACCCAATCTTCAGCCTGGAGGCCTCTGGCTCCACCCATCTGCTCCGGCCCCGCCCGGGCCCGCTCCTGGTCCCCGCTCCCGGCCCCGCCCCGGGCCCCGCCGGCCCCGCCCACCTGCTTTCACCAGGTGCTGGGAGCTGGGAAAGCGCTTGTAGACCGCGGCGCTGACGCTGCGCAGGATGAGCACGTTGCCCAGGTTGGCGTAGCGGATGAGCGTGCGCCGCAGCAGCCGGCCTTGCTCGTCCTTGCCCTCCACCAAGCCCGACACCAGGTTCATAAGGCGGTCGGGCCACGGCAGGTTCTCGTACTGGTTCCACCAGCGGGTCACGACCAGCGTCACGTAGAAGCCTGGGCAGGAGAGGCGGGGCGGGGAGGGGGGGCGAGGGCCCAGGCTGCGGCCAGAGCCAAGCGAGGGCGGTGCCTCGGTTTCTCCATCTTTCTGATGGGGAGCAGACCCAGCCCCGACCCTCCTGGAAGGCGCTGAGTAGGGGAAGACCATCAGAGCCCCGCATGAAGGCGCAAGAGCCTGAGTTCTCTCTCCTGGGGGCCCCCTGCCTATCCCAGGAATCTGCCAGACCCCCTCCCCTCCTGCTCAGAGGCTCCAGGGACTATGTCAGCGCTGCCCTCAGAAGCTGGGGTCTTGAGTGCTAACCTCAGGACGTCCTTCCTAATGTCTAAGTTCAGTCCGTCTGGCTGCAGTCTCCCCATTTCCCTGAACTGCCGAGAGGC
This sequence comes from Phoca vitulina, assembly GCF_004348235.1. NCBI lineage: Eukaryota > Metazoa > Chordata > Mammalia > Carnivora > Phocidae > Phoca > Phoca vitulina. The sequence goes on along the minus strand of NW_022589719.1, from coordinate 29,097,922 downwards.
ACGGACACGCCGCTGGCCTTCCCCAGCTAGTTCCTCGTAGTCCACCTGTGTGGAGCCTGGAGCAGCCACCGGGATCCCGACACGCCGAAAGGGGAGCTCACCCAGCACGAAGGAAATGGGGATGAGCTGGATGTAGCTGTCGCAATACAGAGTCAGTTTCTCAAACATCACCTGCTGTTCCTCCGTGAGGGCCATCCTGGGGGGTGGGGGGTGGGGGGGATGTGTAGACACTGGGAGGACATGGCTGAGATCGGTACTGACTCCAGCCAGGCCTAGGGTAGGAGTGTGGCTGCCTCTTTGCTACCCCACCACTTCCCTGTCCCTTTCACTGGCCCTGCCTGGGGCCTCTCCTCTGGCCTGAGCCAGGTCCCACTCCTTCTCTGGCAACCCCAAACCCCAAGGGGGCACGCTGCTCCATGGCTGTAAGAGGCCCCTCAGGAGGTTTTCTGTGAGGTATAGGAGGAAGGTCCTGCCCAAGGAGTTACTTTTAGGTACCACTGACTCTTTTAAAGAATCCAAAGGACAGTTTGAAAGCAGGTTCAAGGAGTGTTTGATCTTTAAAAAAAACATGTGGTGGGGAGAGATGAATAGGTGAGCACAGAGGGTTTTCAGGGCAGTGAAACTACTCTGTATGATACTAGAATGGTAGATAATGCCATTTGTCCAAACCCATAGAATGTACAACATCAAGAGTGGACCCTAGTGTAAACTGTGGGCTTTGGGGGATAATGGTGTGTCCATGTGGGTTCATCTATTATGACAAATGTGCCACTTGGCTGTGGCATATTGGGAGTGGGGGCGGCTGTGTGTGTTCGAGGGGGTATACGGACACTCTCTACCTTCTGCTCAATTTTACTATCAACTTAAAACTCTAAAAAATAAAGTCTAATTTTTTTTTAAGTATATTGGTGCCCGAGTAACAACCAAAGAAAACCAATGTGCTTTACTATTGGTATTGTAATTACGAATTCAAGAATTTTCTGTATTTAATAGTTTTTCAATCCATTTCAGTCATTAATGCTTTTTCCATTCAAAATGCTTTCATATATTCTGTGATTATATCTCTCCTATATTTTATTTAAGTAAACATTTTTATTGGGGGGAAAATACGGTCTGCACCTGTGAGCTTGTGCGGGACTCAGGAAAACAGGCTGGCAGAGTGGGACCAGGTGAGGCTTGGATTCCAGAGGCCTCTCCCTGGGTTGGAGGAAAGACACTCCCAGCCTGCAGGCTGCCTCCTTTTACCTCCTCCCCAGCCCCCAACCCCCCCCCCCCCCCCCCCCCCCCGCCTCCGCCCCCAGGGCTTGGCCGGGAGCTCAGGTCAGCCTCAGCCGGCTCTGGTACGTCGGCCCCCTGCGTGGCTGGCTAGTTGTTCCAAGCCCCAGCTGTACCCCTCCCAGGCCCCGGCCCCAGCCTTTCCCCCTGCACCTGTAAATGAATCGGATGGTGTAGTAGCTGAGCAGGAAGATGAGGAACTCGCCGTAGAGCAGCTTATAGATGCTGCCTCGCCAGCACAGCAGCAGGCGAGAGAAGGAGCCTAAGCGGGCATTCGCCACCTGGCTTGAGTAGGTGACGGTCATGGCCGGGCACTGGACTGCAGCGAGTGGGCTTGGGTCCTAGTAGACAGACAGGGAGAGACACTCACGGGGGGCTTGTTCGGGGCTTGTGTGGGCCCCAGGAGTGATCTTAGCTGGGACCCTTCCCTGCTCTGGGCTTCAGCTTTCCTGTCTGGACCCTGGGAGGGGGATGAGGTGGCCTCAAGGGCCCTTTCGGCTCTTCCTGCCTGTGGGACATGGGAAGCCTGGGAAGTGAGCCCAGAGCTGCCCACAGCCGTGAACAGGGAAGACAGACAGGTCTGCGCCCCGAAGTTGTATGACAAAGGCAACGACGAGCAATAGCGAAGTGCACATGCTGGGCGTGGTCCCCTGAGCCAGGCAGCGTTCTGAGCCCATCTTCTTCATTAGCTCCCCAAGCACCCACGACCACCTTGGAGCAAGATTGGTAAGGGGCCTGGTCAGTCTTGTCCACTGCCATGTCTCCAATGCCCAGAACAGAGCCTGGCTGGTAGAGATGCTCAAATAATGTTTACTGAACAGGGACCCCAGGGCCTTTCCACTTGCTAATCCTTCTGCCTGGAGGATGCTCTTTCTCATCTAATGCATGGCTCATTCCCACGTCGGGCTATCTGCCCAGAAAGGGTGTTCCCAACTACTGTCCCTGCAGACAGCATCCCAGTGCCACTGGTACTCTCTGTCCCCTCATCTTGTCGATTTCTGTCCACAGCGTGTATCTTGTTCTGCTTGAAATTCTATTTTGCAGGACGTCTGCTGGCTTACTGACCATTCCCTCCCGCGAATGGAAGCTTCTGCTGTGCTCGCCTAGGAGGTGCTCCGTCAGAACTTCTCGGCGCGATGACTGACACCCGCCCTCTCCCTGCTTGCTCGGATGGGGCTGCAGTAGCTGCTTTGTGGCCCGTGCACACCAAGCTCATTCCCACCTCAGAGACTTTGCACAGGTGCCCCCCCACCCCCCCACGCACACATGCTGCCCGTGGGTGTACATCCCACGCACCAATGCAGGGACCGCCGTCCACCCCGTAGGCCCTCAAAGCCTCGGCAGGCTGACCCCTACTCACAAGAGGGGCTCCGGTCTTCTCAGGCAATCCCACAACAGTTCTGGCCACTGCACCAGTGGGACTCTTGGGGGTCCTGTGGCCAGTGCCCGCACTTAGCGCATGCGTGTGTTAAGCGGTCACTTGACTCCCTCAGCCAGGGCCTCCACAAAGGAGCCTTGTTTGGGCCCCTCTCATAATCTGCACCTAAGCAGCGGCCGGCACCGCCTGGCCAGGGCCCCTCTAATTCCTGCCGGTGCTGGGCGGGGAGGGGGGGTGGCTGAGCTGAGGGCTAGAATTTGGGGCAGCTCCCCTCCACCATGGGCCCAACCCTGCCATTTTCTCTGGGCCCTCAAATACAGAGATCGAAGGATCTGTGTGTTTTTTCTTTTCTTTTCTTTTCTTTTTTAAAGGCCACATATTGTATGATGCCTTTTTTTTTTTTTTTTTTTTTATTTTTTTTTTTTTTTTTTTCAGAGAGACACAGCCAGAGAGGGAACACAAGCAGGGGGAGTGGGAGAGGGAGAAGCAGGCCTCCCGCAGAGCAGGGATCCCGATGCGGGGCTCCATCCCAGGACCCTGGGATCATGACCTGAGCTGAAGGCAGATGCTTAACGACTGAGCCACCCAGGCACCCCTCGAAGGGTCTGTTTCTGACCACTGAGGTCTTGCGGGGAGAGCTGTGGGGAGTGGAGCCAGGCCCTGGTCTGGAGCTACATAGTGGGAGCCGCCGGCCGGCCTGATGGGGCTTTGGCAGCTCTGGGGGCACTGGAAAGAACACTGGACCACAGTCAGAAGCCCTGGCTTCTAGTCCTGGCTCTGCCACCTGTGTGCGGTGACCCTAGTGGGCCTCTGCTCCTTCCTAGGCCTCAGTGTCCCTATCCAAAAAGGATGGTCCTGCTTTAGACCTCATCACCTTTCTCAGGGCGACAGCGGGCTGCCCCTGCTGGTGAGGAGCCCTGATTGGCTGGTGGTGACATCATAGGTCATTCAGGCTGTGATTGGCTGGCAGAATCCAGTTAGTAGGTTGGTTCACAGCTATGGAAGAAGGGGGTGGGGTGCGGGGGTAGGAGGCTGCTTTGTGGGGGCTGGGCCTGGTGCGGGATGACACAGCAGCCCTGGTGTTTATGCTGCTGGCTTCCAGCCAGCCCATGCAAAATGGGAGTATGTACCCAGGTCCCCAAGGGCAGCCGGTTAATAGCTCAGCACTTGGTTCCAAACATTTTAATCCATCAATCTATACACGAGGGCCCTCCTAAGCCACTGGAAGTGATGGGTGTCCAGCACGGGCTCCTCTTGTGAAAACTTGAAGCAGCAGTGGTTCTTGGTCTTCAGTGAGTGGCCATGAGAATGGTCTGGAATATATAGGAAACGTGCAGCTTGTCGGGATCTTTCTCCAGAGTCTGATTCTGCCACGGGGGGAGGGGGGGGGGCTGCATCTCTAATGAGCTCGGGGGGGGGGGGGGGGGGGGGAGGAGGATTATATTGCCAGTGGTCTTCAGATTGGACTTTCTGAAGCCCTGATTTACAATATGACCTCGAGCCTTAAAATAAATCCACTCCTTCCCTCCCTCCCCCCTCCCTCCTCTCTCCCACTCCTCCTCCATCACCTCTCTTTCTCCCTCTCCCTGACGTACTCCTAAGTGTTAACAATGCTGAGATTGCAGGTGACTTTTTTTTTTTTTTAAAGATTTTTCACCTATTTGACAGAAGGAGAGAGCACAAGCAGGGGGAGCAGCAGACAGAGGGAGAGAGAGAAGCAGCCGCCCCCTCCGAGCAGGGAGCCTGATGCGGGGCTAGATCCCAGGGATCATGACCGGAGCCAAAGGCAGACGCCCAACAGGCTGAGCCACCCAGGCGCCCCTGCAGGTGACTTTTGTGCGCACCACTTTTGCCTTTATAATTCTCTGCCTGGGGGAAAAGATTATTTCACAACAACATTGGATACTTTTCTAATCACAGCTAAAATAATGCCATTGCGGTTATGAGGGAGTCTCTTCAGAGATCAGCAACAGCCTTTTAGGAGTATTTGCTAGCCCCCTGCTGCCTGTGGGAAACACCTTTCCCATCGCTGTCCTTAACTTGAGCCTCGGTCTCCTCATCCGGAAAATGGGACAATAACACCTACGTCAGCAATGAGAATGATGGGTAACAATTTCGTCAGCTCTCCAAACCAGTGGTTCTCACGCCTGGCTGCCTGGCCCTGGCGCCTCTGCCCGACCCCTCCAGATTCGGTTGGGCTGGCAGGTCCCAAACGTGGCTGTTGTTCTCAAGTTCCCCAGGCAAGTCCAAAGGACAGCATGGGTGGAGAATCACTGCTGTAAGGGATAATGCCCTACCCTGTATTTCCTTTTCCCCCACCAAAACATAGCAACACTCAAGAGAGAGCTTTCCACTTAGCAGATGATCAGTATGTGTTTAATTAAAATTGAAACGTGTGCCTGGCACCACGCCTGGCACGGGGATGCTCACTCCATGTCAGTTGAAGGAATGGATGAAACACCTCTCTTTTTGTGCGATCAGGTTCCTGCCTCCCCCCATGGTGACCACTGGAGGGCGCCCTTGCCTAGCTGGCTCTGGCCCTGGAAGCCCCGTTAGCCGGTCGGAATCCATAGGGACCCTGGAGCTGACACTGGACGTCTCCCTCATCTCCTTGAGCCTGACCAGCAGCTGTAGGGCCATGAGAGGGAGTTGGAAGACGCAGTGGCAGCTGAAGTCCTCCCGCTCTTTTCCCTGAACCGCAGGTTTCTCGTCAGTGTCCCAAAAGTCCCACCAGGACCCGCTGACCGTGCTGTACCAGACCCTTTCCCCTCCCAGGTGCCCCAGGACATCCACAGAGACACTTCATAAGAAGGTGCTCCTGGGGGCGCCTGGGTGGCTCAGTTGGTTAAGCGACTGCCTTCGGCTCAGGTCATGATCCTGGAGTCCCTGGATCGAGTCCCACATCGGGCTCCCTGCTCAGCAGGGAGTCTGCTTCTCCCTTTGACCCTCCCCCCTCTCGTGCTCTCTCTCTCTCATTCTCTCTCTCAAATAAATAAAGTCTTTAAAAAAAAAAAAAAAAAAAGAAGGTGCTCCTGGCCGCACCCCAGTGCTAAGACAAGTAGACCCCAGGCATAAGCCAGGTCTCTTCCACTGGGTCTCGGCCATGAAAATGTCCCCAGCCAGCCAGGCGCGTCTCAGGCAGGCTGCAGCGGGCACTGACCGACCGACGCCATGCTTGGACAAAGAGCCCCAGGATTGACCCCTGCAAGGATGGGGTCCAACCCAGTCACCCAACAAACCATTTCTGATGCCAGAACTAAGCCTAATCTGATTCCTGCATCCAGAAATTCCTAGTCAAATAAAAATGAAGGGAACACGTAACTTTAACACAAAATGGCAAGTCCTAATATCTGTGTCAAGGCCACAGAGCTCAGAGAAGCGTTTACAGAGAAGGGAGCATTTGAGCTGGGTCTTGAGGCATGGGTAGGAGTTTGCCTGAGCTGAGGAGGATGGAAGGGTATTACATAGAAGGGAAAGCCCAAGCGAAGTCACGGAGACATTCCTGAGGGACAGTTCAGTAGGGTTTCATCATCTACATTTTACAGAGGAGGACGCTGAAGCTCAAGGCCTCTCTTGTCCAAGGTCACACAGCTCTAAAAGGCCAGGCTGGGACTGAAATCTGGGTCTTCTCATTTTGAATCCTGTGGCTTTTCCATGACTCACCATCACCTCTCCAGTGCAGGTCAGTTTCTGAGGGGTGGAGGCTTACCTGTTAGGGCAGTGGTTTCTGTTGGGGTTAAAGGGAGGTCCAAGGGATAGGGGGTGCACAGAAGACACGTTGACTGCAGCAGAGCCCATGCTCTTGAGGCCACCAGCAGAGAGCCATCTCTTAGAGACAGGCAAAACAGAGCTGGGAAGATGGGTGGGGGTTCCAGGGACGGAATGCGCCGGCCTTCTCATCTGGGATCACCATGGCAACAGGAGCATCACAGAGGGCCTGCTACTGTGCCCTTCCAGGCCCTGCCTCAGCTGGGCAGGAAGAAGAGGACCCAGCTTGGCTGGGGGCGGTGGGCAGGGGGCCCTCGGGTGGGCCAACCAGCCCTGGATGCTGCCTCCAGGCTCTATGTAGGGTACCTGCCAGCCCTCACCCCCCTCTTGGGCCAATCACAGAAAGAACAAGGCACAAGCCAAGAGAGAAAAGGAGGGGGCTTGGCATATCTGGTCAAGGGAGGGGAGGGACACTGCCAGCCTGGGGCCTGGAAGCAGCACAGACAACAGCACCTCTCCACTGGGGCCAGCAGCCCTGATCCCTAAGAGGCTGGATAGAATCAACATCCCAAGAGATGAACACATAAGCTCTGGCTCCTGCAGAAAGACAACAGGGACTGGGAGGGGCTGGGACACACTGGGTCCAGCTTCACCAAGCCCTGTCCTGCCAATGACAATGGAATAGCATGGAATAGTCCAGAGCCGGCCCAACCAGAGACAAAAGGCAAGAGGATTCACCACAGCCCTGGGGAGAACACTGGGATCTCCGAGCTGCCCTGTCCCCATGGACTCCGCCCCACTGAGGCCAGCCAGGTGAGGCACAGACCCCATCCACAATCCCCCTCCTCTACGAGCTCAGAACTGGGGCTAATGGGCAGTTGAGGAGGAGGAGAGACTACGCAGACGGTTGCTCATGCCGCTGCTCATCTTGCAGACAAAGATCCCGGGGCATAGAGAAAGAAATGGACTTAACCTCAAGTCACAAAGAATTAGGGTCAGAGCTGGAAGGTGTACGTAGGTCCCCTGTCTCGGTCAGAGCATGTGACTCTTCACTGTTCCAGAATGTTCCTGCTGTTCAACCCCACAAGCACGTGTTGATGCCTGCTGGGCATCATGGGAGGGAAAGAGAAGAAACAATGGTTTCCCCAATATCTTGAGCATTTATGGGGTGCCAGCCTCTGAGCGCTTTTTAGATGGGATTTCATCTCGTCATCAGAACTGGGGAATAGGAGGTGTTATCTACCTTTACAAGTAGGTGTCGAGGCCCAGAGAGAAGGTAAATGACTCGCCCAAGCCTCCGCTCAAATCTCAGTCAGCCTGGTGCAAATTCCTTGCAGTCGCGAGTGTGCACACTGCCCCCTGGTCCTTAGTTCCTGACCACGGGTTGGTCAGCTGGGAGGGCTGCCCAGCAGCGATGTCCTGGAGGGGATTCTTCTACTCGGTGGGCGGCTGGACCGGGTCGCCAGCTCTGAGAGTCTGTGTGCCAGGAGGTGGCCAGGTGAGCGGAACAGACCCAAGGGCAGTGGGGGAGGCTGGCCCCAGCACAGGCCAGCTGAGGAGTGAGCCGTGTTGGTGACTCTCCCTTAGGTCTGCAGGACCACCAAGCCAGCTGCCCTTAGTGGCCTTGAGCCCCTTGGGCACAGGTTGCCTGGACAACCACAGCTCCAACGCTTCTCCACCCCAGGCTGGGGTTTCAGAGTTAGCAAATAAAAATAGGGGGCAGTCAGGGAAATCTGAACTTCAGATAATAAATACTTGTTTTAGGGTAAGTCTGTCCTACACTACGAAGGCCCCTGGGGGAGGACATCCAGAAGCAAGAGTCTTTTCGGTGTCAACCTCGCAGATTTGGTGAACTGCTCCATCTGTCCACCCCCTCGGGCTGCTGACTTTTAGAGCCTGGCTGCTCAAAGGGAGGTCTGGGGAGGCTTGCAGGCCATGCAGCCTCTCGGGTCCCACCCTGCCCCACTCAGTCAGAATCCGCATTTGCACAAGATCCCTGGGAGATCTGTGTGCCACAGAGCTTTGAGAGGCTTGCTTCACACAGTGACAAGAGAGATTTCCATGCCTTGTAGACAGGAAAATACAGAGCAGTGAAAAAACAGCATCACCAGAGGTTATCATTCTGATGTATTTCCTTCCTGTCTTTTTTAAAAATATTGAGGCAAAATTCACATAGCATAAAATTCACCATTTTAACCGTTTTGAGTGTACAATTCAGTGACTTTAATTTCATTCAACTATCACCACTCATTCTAGAGCATTCTTGTCACCCAAATGGAAACTCAGTACCCATCACACAAGTCGCTACCCATTCACCCTTTTCTCCCAGCCCTGGTCACCGTCAATCTGCTTCTTCTATCTCTGTGGATTTGCCCTTTCTTGACACTTCGTATAAATGGAATCGTATGCTACTTGTCCTTTTATGTCTGGCTTTTTTCACTAGGAATCGTCATGTTTTCAAGGGTCGTCCACGTTGTAGCAGGGTGACAGTGCTTCTTTCCTTTCTGGTTTGAATAATATTCCATTGTATGGATAGACCACAGTTTGTTTATTCATTCCGCAGTTGATGGACATCTGGATTGTTCCCATTTTTTTTTTTATCTGCTATGTATATATCTGGGCAAGGTTATCTTTAAATGTGTCTTCAGTTCTTTCGGATATATACCTAGGAGTGGGGTTGCTGGGTCATAGGGTCATTCTGTGATTAACTTTGCAAGGAACTACCTGTTTTCCACAGTGGCTGTACAATTTTATACTCCCACCAGCACTGCATGAGGGATTCCAGTTTCTCTACCTCCTTGCCAATGGTTGTTATACCCCCACCCCGCAAAAAGCCATCCTCGTGGGTGTGCAGTGGTATCACATTGTGGTTTTGATTTGCATTTCCCTAGTGACAAATGATGTTGAACCTTTCATGTGCCTGTTGGTTATTTGCTTGTCTTCATTGGAGAAATGTCTATTCAAGTCCTTTGCCCATTATCCTTCGCCCATATATTCTTATTGTTGAGTTTTAAGAGTTCTTTATATATTCTGGACGTTAGATTTATAAGAAATATATGATTTACAAATATTTTTTCCTCATTCTTTGGGTCATCTTTTTACCTTCTTCAGAATGTTCTTTGATACACGGAAGTGTTTTTTTGTTTTGATGAGGTTCAGTTTATTTTTTCTTTTGTTGTTTGTTCTTTAACGTCATATCTAAGAAATCATTACCAAAATTACCATTACCAAATCCAAGGTCATAAAGATTTACTGTTAAGTTTTCTACAGTTTTATAGCTCCAGGTTTTACACGTAGGTCTTTGACCTATTTTGAGTTAATTTTTTTATGTGGTGTGAGGTAAAGGTCCAACTTCATTCTTTTGCATTCAGATACCTAGTTTTCCAAGCACTATTATTTGAAAAGATCATTCTTTCCCCATTGAATGGTCTTGGCGCTATTATTGAAAATCAATTGACAATAGATGTATGGGTTTATTTCTGGACTCTCAATTTTATTCCATTAATCCATATGTCTATCCTTATGCCAGTACCACACTGTTTTGGTTGTGTAGCTTTTTACAAGTTTTGAAATCGGGAAGTGTTCTCCAATTTTGTTCTTCCCTTTCAAGATTGTTTTGGCTACGTATGGTCCCTTACAATTCCATATGAATTTGAGGATCAACTTGCTCATTTCTGCAAAAAAGACAGTTGGAATTTTGATGGAGATTGCATTGAATCTATAGATCACTTTGCTTTCTTTACAATATTATTTCTTTACCATCCATGAACATAGGATGTCTTTTCATTTACTTAGGTCTGTTAAATTTCTTTCGACAATGTTTTGTAGTTTGCAGTGTACGAGTCTTATACCCCTTTGTTAAATTTATTCCTAAACATTTTGTTATTTTTGGTAATGTAAATGAAATTGTTTTTCTAAATTTCATTTTCAGATTATTCATTTCTAGTGTATAGAAATACAATTGATTTTTGCATATTGATCTTATATTCTGCAACTTTGCTGAATTCATTTATTAGCTATGATGGTTTCTGTGTGGCTTCTTTAGGATTTTCTATATATTAGATTACAGCATCTACAAATAGAGATAGTTTTACTACTTCCCTTCCAATTTGGATGACTTTTACTTACTTTCTTGCCATGGCTAAAACTTCCAGTAAAATGTTGAATAGAAGTGACAAGACCAGACATCCTTATATTGTTTCTGATCTTAGGAGGAAAGCTTTCAGTCTTTCACCATTGAGTAACTGTGGATTTTCTTTTTCTTTTTTTGAAGATTTTATTTATTTTTATTTGAGAGAGAGTGAGTGAGAGAGAGCACAAGTGGGGAAAGGGCAGAAGGAGAGAGAGAAGTAGGCTCCCCATTGAGCTGGGGCCTGACATGGGGTTCGATCCCAGGATCCTGGGATCATGACCTAAGCTAGAGGCAGACACTTAACCGACTGATCCACCCAGGCACCCCAGCTGTGGATTTTCACAGATCTCCTTTATGAAGCTAAGGAAGTTCCCTTCTATTCCTACTTTTATGAGTGGTTTTTTAAAATTTTTTATTGTTATGTTAATCACCATACATTACATCATTAGTTTTTGATGTAGTGTTCCATGATTCATTGTTTGTGCATAACACCCAGTGCTCCATGCAGAACGTGCCCTCTTTAATACCCATTGCCAGGCTAACCCATCCTCCCACCCCCCTCCCCTCTAGAACCCTCAGTTTGTTTTTCAGAGTCCATCGTCTCTCATGGTTCGTCTCCCCCTCCGATTTCCCCCCCTTCATTCTTTTATGAGTGTTTTTATCATGCAAGGGTGTTAGGTGGGTTTTTTATCCCCAACTTTTTTTATTGTGGTAAAATATACATAACATAAAGTTTACATTTTAACCATTTCTAAGTGTACAGTTCAATGGTATTAAATGTATTCATGAGGTTTACAACCATCACCACCTTCTATCCCCATAACACTTTCATCTTGTAAAACTGAAGCTCTGTTACAGTCCCTGGTAACCACCATTCTACGTTTTTGTCTGTATGGTTTTGGCTACTCTAAGTATCTCATGTAAGTGGAATCATACAGTATTTGTCTTTTTGTGACTGGCTTATTTCACTTAGCATAATAGTTTCAAGGTTCATCAATAAGGGTGTTGGGTTTTATAAAATTATTTTTCTGCCTCAGTTGAGATGGTCACATGGTTATCTTCCTCCATTCCATTAATATTGTATATTACATTGGTTAATTTTCATGTGTTGAACCACCTTTGCATTCTTGGGATAAATCCCACTTGCCCATGCAGTATGATCATTTTAATATGTTGCTGGATTCAGATTTCTCAGTAATCTGTTGAGAATTTTTGCATCTATATTTAAGGAATACTGGTCTATAGATTTCTTTCCTTATGATGTCTTTGTCTGGCTTTAATATCAAGGTAATCCTGGCATCATGGAATGAATTAGGAAGCACACTCTATTTTTTGGAAGAGTTTGAGAAAGATTAGTATTAATTCTTCTTTAAATGTTTGAGAGAATTTACCAGTGAAACAATATGGCCCTAGCCTTTTCTTTATTGGAAATTCTGTACTTATTTAATCTCTTGTTATGGGTCTATTCAGGTTTCTGTTTCTTCTTGGGTCAGTCTTGGTAGTTTGTGTGTTTCTAGGAAATTTTCTTTTCATGTAGGTTATCTGGTTTGTTGATCTATAATTATTCATCATATTCTCTTGTGATCCTTTCTGTATCTATAAGATTGATAGTAATGTCCTTACTTTCATCCTGATTTTAGTAATTTGAGTCTTTTATCTCTTTCTCTCTCTTTTTTTGTCATTCTAACTAAAAATACATCAATTTTGTTACTCTTTTCAAAGAAGCAACTTTTGTTTTCATTGATTCTCTTTGTTGTTTTTCTTTTTTTTAATTTAATTTATTTATTTATCAGAGAGAGAGAGAGAGAGCACAAGCAGGGGGAGTGGCAGGCAGAAGGAGAAGCAGGCTCCCCGCTGAGCAAGGAGCCCTATGTGGCACTCTATCCCAGGGCTCTGGGATCATGACCCAAGCCGAAGGCAGACACTTAACCGACTGAGCCACCCAGGCATCCCTCTTTGCTGTTTTTCAATTCTGTATTTCATTTATTTCCACTCTAATCTTTATTATTTCCTTCCCTCTGTTCACTTTCAGTTTAGTTTGTTCTTCTTTTTCTAAGTTCCTTAAAGTTGAAGTTTAGGGCTGGTCTTGAGTGACAGTATGAGGTTGGAGACTGTAACCATCTTGCTACCAAAAGGGAGCACCAGTCTGAGAATACAGTCAAACCAGGAAGAGGACAAGAGAGACACTGGATCTTGAGGACAGTTCTCGAGCCCCTGAAACAGTCCATGTCTACAGCAAGTCCTGCTTCTGGGCCTTCAGTTATGTGATTCAATAATCTTCTTTGGGCCCATTAAAAAAGTTGAAAGTTTAATTATTGATTTGAGATCCTTTTCCTGTTTAATATAGGTGTTTACAGCTATAAATTTCCCTCTGGTAACCACTTTCATTGCATTCTGTAAGTTTTAGTATGCTGAGTTTCTATTTTCATTCATTTCATCTAATTTCCCCTGTGATTTCTTTTTAATCCACTGGGCATTTAAAAGTGTGTTGTTCAGTTTTCGTGTATATGCAGAATTTTCAGTTTTCCTTCTTTTATTAATTTCTAGTTTCATGTCGTTGTGGTCAGAGAAGATACTTCATATGCATTCTGTATTTTTAAATGTATTGAGACTTGTTTTGTGGTATAAACATGGTCTATCCTGAGGAATATTCCATGCTCACTTGAGAAGAATGTGTATTCGCTGTTGTTGAGTGGAGTTAGGTCTGGTTGGTTTATAGTGTTGTTCAATGCTTCTATTTCTATGTTTATCTTTTGTGTAGTAGTTCTATCCATTATTGAAAGTGAAGTATTGAAGTCCTTATTATTGTTGAACTGTTTCTCCCTTCAATATATGTTTATTATTGTTATATCTTCTTGATGAATTGAGCCTTTTATCATTATATAATGTCTCTCTTTGTCTTTTAAAATAATTTTTGCCGGCGG
>NW_022589719.1:29057551-29084495 GCF_004348235.1 Phoca vitulina | reverse complement strand
TTTCTCTCTCATTCTCTCTCTCTCAAATAAAGAAATAAAAAAAAAAAATCTTTAAAAAAAAAAAAAATAAATAAAATAAAATAAAATAATTTTTGCCGGGGCACCTGGGTGGCTCAGTCATTAAGCGTCTGCCTTCGGCTCAGGTCATGATCCCAGGGTCCTGGGATCGAGCCCCGCATCGGGCTCCCTGCTCGGCGGGAAGCCTGCTTCTCTCTCTCCCACTCCCCCTGCTTGTGTTCCTTCTCTCACTGTGTCTCTCTCTGTCAAATAAATAAATAAAATCTTTAAAAAAATAAATAAATAAATAAAATAAAATAATTTTTGCCTTAAAATCTATTTTTTAAATATTAGTACGGCCACTTGATTTCTCTTTTTTGTTAATTTTTGGCAGGGATTATCTTTTCCATCCTTTCACTTTTAACCTATTTGAGTTTTTGAGCCAAAGAAAGACTCATGTAGACAGTATATAGTTGCATCATGTATCCTTTTTAATCCATTCTATCAATCTCTGTCTTTTAATTAGAAAATTTAATCTATTTATGTTTAACTGCAATTACTAATAAGAACTTACTTCTGCCACTTTATCTGTTTGCTATATGTCTTGTATCTCTTGTTGTTATTGTTGTTTCTCAGTTCCTCCTTCTTTTGTGTTAGGTGTTTTCTAATGTACCGTTTTGATTCCCTTCTTTTTTATTTTCTTAGTTGTTGTCCTGGAGATTACAATTAACATCTTAATTTATAACAATCTAGTTCAAATTAATATCAATTTAGTTTCAATAGTATACAAAAACTTTGCTCTTCTATAGCTCCATTCCCTGCCCTCTATGTTGTTCGCATCACAAATTACATCATTATACATTATGTTTCTATCAGTATATATTTATAATTATTGTAGTTGTCCTTTAAATCATATAAGAAAACAAGAAGAATTATGTTCTAAAAATACATCATTATTACTGACTTTTAAATTACATATATCCATGTTATCAGTGTTCATTTTTTCATGTGGATTTGAGTTACTCTCTAAATGTCTTTCATGTCAGCTTGAAGCACTCTCTTTAACATTTCTGGTAAGGAAGGTCTACTAGTGACAAACTCAGTTTTTGCTAATCTGGAAATGTCTTGGTTTCTCCTTCATTCCTGAAGGATAGTTTTGCCAGATATACAATCCTGGTTCCTTTTTTTTTTTCCTTTCTGAACTTCCAATATATTATCCCACTGCCTTCTGGCCTCCAAGGTTTCTGATGAGAAATCAGCTGTTAATCTTATTGAGGTTCTCTTGTACATGATTAGTCACTTTTCTCTTCCTGCTTTAAGGATTCTCTTTTTGTTTATAGCCTTCTGCAATTTGATTATGTCTTGGTATGGATCTCTTTGAGTTTATCTTACTTGAAGTTAATTAAGCTTCCTGGATGTGTAGATTATGTCTTGCATCAAATTTAGAAGTTTTCACCCATTATATCTTCAAACATTCTTATTTCTCTCCCACCTCTCCTTCTGGGACTTCCACTATACATGTTAGTATGCATGATGGTGTCTTATAAACCTCTTAGGTTTTGTTTATTTTCCTTTATCCTTTTTATCTCTCTGCTCCACAGACTGGGGAATCTGGATTGACTTATCTTCAGTATGCTGATTCTTTCTTCTGCCTGCTCAGATCTGCTGTTGAACTCCTCTAGTGAATTTTTAATTTCAATTAATTCTCTTCAAATCCAGAATTTCTATCTGTTTCTATGTTATAGCTTCTGTCTCCTAACTGACAGTTTCTGTCTGGTGGGATATGATTATCATGTTTTCCTTTAGTACTTTGCACATGGTTTCCTTTAGGTCTTTGAGTATATTTTGAATAGTTGATTTAAAGTCTTGTCTACTATATCCAATATCTGTGCTTCCTCAAGGACAGTTTTTTTTCCCCATGTATAAGCCATGCTCCCTTTGTATGCATCGTAATTTTTTTTTCTAAACTGGACATTTTGAGTATTATAATACAACAACTCCAGAAATAGGATTTCCTACCGTGCTTGGACTTGTTGCTGCTTGTAGTAGAAATTGTTAGTTTAGTGACTTTTCTGGAACTAATTTTGTAAAGTCTATTTTTTGTAGTCTGTGGCCACTGAAGTCTCGGTTGCATTAGCTTGGTGGTCAGCTAGTCATTTGACAGAGATTTCCTTAAAAGCCTAGAACAGCAACAATAAAAACCTCCCAGTCTTTGCAGATGAGCTCTGTATGTGTGTTGGGAAATTCCTTCAACACTCAATCATGCAATTTACAACTCTGCTTTAGCCCTCATTTCCTGCTTGCACAGAGCCTGGTGATCAGCTAGAGGTAAGATCTTAGAGGCTTCTCGGATCTTTTCTGAGCATATATCCAGCCCTGGGCATGCATGTGGTCCTCTATTCCCAGGAATATGCAGGAACTCTTCAAAAGTCCTTGTTTCCTAAACTATTTCATCCCCCAGCTTTTCTTCCTAAGCTTTTTTATTCATTTGTTGTTTTCTCCAAATGTGATCCCTTGTTCCAGATGGCAGCAGCTAATATAATTGCCTTTATATATTTTCAACAAATGCCCCCCAGGTAGCCACCTCAGCCTTGGAAGAGTTCTGAATTAGGCAAAATAAAGGCAAGCTCATTGAGCCAGACATTCAGAGAGCCACCAAACAGGTCAAAACAAACAGCCACAATGCGTTCAGTAGCAGGCTGTTCTGCTCTCTCCAATACTAGGAACTTGTACCAAGAACACTGTCTTCAAGGCTGCCACAGAGCTGGACAGTGAAGGATGGCCAAGATAAGTGAAATTATCATGAAGTTTTCTTACTGAGATTCAGTGGTTCATTTCTTTCTTTTTTTTTTTTTTTAAGAGTTTATTTATTTGACAGAGAGAGACACAGCAAGAGAGGGAACACAAGCAGGGGGAGAGGGAGAAGCAGGCTTCCTGCTGAGCAGGGAGCCTGATGCGGGGCTCGATCCCAGGACCCTGGGACCATGACCTGAGCTGAAGGCAGACACTTAATGACTGAGCCACCCAGGCTCCCCCAGTGGTTCATTTCTCGATTAAGTGTTCACCTGGTTGATGTAAACTTTGAGTTGTTTCCAGAGTTCTGATATAGCTGATTCTGACAGTTTTGCCAGTTTATTAGCTGCCTTTGTGATGAGATGGACTCTTGGAATTCCCTACTCCATTTTCACTGACATCCCCGGTTTTTTTAGCATAGAATTTTTAATGTAAAAATTATTATTTGATATTTAAATTTTTTATTTAAAAATTTTTTTAAAGTAGGCTCTACACCCAGCATGGAGCACAATGTGGGGCTTGAACCCACAACCCTGAGATCAAGACCTGAGCTGAGATCAAGAGTTAGATGCTTAACCGAATGAGCCACCCAGGTACACCCACAGTGATTTGATATTAAAACATTTATATAGGGGTGCGTGGGTGACTCAGTTGGCTAAGCGACTGCCTTCG
Organism: Phoca vitulina; assembly: GCF_004348235.1. Lineage (NCBI taxonomy): Eukaryota > Metazoa > Chordata > Mammalia > Carnivora > Phocidae > Phoca > Phoca vitulina. The sequence continues at coordinate 29,081,033 of NW_022589719.1, read as the reverse complement.
GCTCAGGTCATGATCCCAGGGTCCTGGGCTCGAGCCCCGCATCGGGCTCCCTACTTGACAGGGGGCCTGCTTCTCCCTCTCCCTCTGCCGCTCCCACTGCTTGTGCTCTCCTGCTCTCTCTCTGCCAAATAAATAAATAAAATCTTTAAAATAAATAAATAAATGAAACATTTATATACTATTTTTTTCACTTGATGTTATACCATAAAATGTTCTATTTACCTATATTATTCTACATATAAATATCCATTTTAGTAGTTCATTCAGCAAATATTTATTACCTGGTGGTCACTCTTCCAGGGACTGAGTATACAGTAATGAGTGAAACAAGGCCCTGCCCTCATGGAGCTTACATTGGAGTAGGGAGAGAAATAAGTGACGTATAAATATTCATTCATTGTTACTGCTGTTTAATGTTCCATCATAAGGACACAACTATGATAGGACGAAAAATGGCCCCCCAAAGATATCAGATCCCAATCCTGGAAACCTGTAGACGTTACCTTATGGGAATACAGGATGCTTGCAGCTGTGATTAAGTTAAGGATTTTGTGGTGTGTGGATATTATCCTGGATTATCAGGGTGGGCCCCAAGTTCAATCACATGCCTCCATATAAGAGGGAGGAAGAAGGAGATTTGACATGGACAGAAGAGGAAAAGGCAATGAGACAATGGAAGCAGAAATTGGAGTGAAGCTAAGGAATGCCAGGAGCTGCCCGAAGCTAGGAGAAGCAAGGAATAGAGTCTCCCCTAGAGCCTCCAGGGGGAACATGGATCTATGAACATCTTTTTTTTTTTTTTTTAAGATTCTATTTATTTATTTGAGAGAGAGAGAGAGAGAGAGAGAGAGCATGAGTGGGGGGAGGGGCAGAAGGAGAGGGACGCAGACTCCCCACTGAGCAGGGAACCCGACAACATGGGGCTCAATCCCAGGTCCCTGAGATCATGACCTGAGCAGAAGGCAGATGTTTAACTGACTGAGCCACCCAGGCGTCCCAGACCTACCAACATCTTGATTTGGGCACAGTGATAGTAATTTTGGACTTTTGGCATCCAGTATGGTATGAAGTAAGTTTCTGTTGCTTAAAGCCATCTAGATTGTGGTAATTTGTTACAGTTACCATGGCAAACTAACACAAATTTTGGAACCAAGTGTGGTGTGCTGCTGTAACAAACACCTAAAAATGTGGAGATGGTTTTGGAATTGGGTAATGGGTAGATGCTGGAAGAATTTTGAGAAACACAATAGAAGCACTTATATGTGATGAACTTGGCTTTTAGCTGAGGTTATTTCCTAGCAAAATGTTAAAGATGTGCCCTCGTTTCTTCTTGCTGATTAGCGTAAAATGGGAGAGGACAAAGATATACTGGGAAAAGAACTGTTACACCAAAAGGAACCAACACATGATGATGGGGGAAATTTGCAGCCTATCCAGATTGTGAAATATACTAAAATTAGGCGATTTACTGTTAGAAAAAATGTGCTCTGGAGAGAAGGCCATGGGTGTGGTTGAACAGCCTTTTGCTAGTGTTGAGGATATTAGGTGTGTGACTCCTGGATCCACTCAACCATCTCAGCAGAAGCCGGTGATAGAGATAGAATTATCCAGGAAAGATCTGTGGGGGACTCTCTTGTTTAATGATGTCAATCTCTGTGACATACACAGGAGACCCACAAGGCTTTCCAGAGTTATATATACCAGCAGAAACACTGCCATCTTGAACGGAAAGGGACAGAGACAGAATGGAATGAAAGAAGGCTGTTGGACTCCCACCATTCTAGAGGCAGGAAATAGGCTTATAAAACGACTCAACTTCAAACATGTGCCTACTGTTAAGAAAAAGGAAGCATGACAAAAGGGAATAGCCTCAGGCCCAGAGGGCAGAGCCTTGGACCTGGAAGTCAGAACCACAGATGGGGAGGCTGGAACTGTTGGGTGACAGAGGATTAGTCCCAGACCTTGAAAAGTAGAGGAATTTGTCCTGCTGGATTTCAAAATTACTTAGGACCATGACCCCTTTCTCTCTTCCATTTTCTCCCTTCTGGAGTGGGAATGTCTCTAACTATTACACTATGCCTATCCCACCATTGTATTTGGGGAGCAGATAACTTGTTACTAGTTTCATAGTTCAGAGATGGAGAGGAATTTTTTCCCCAGGATGGATCATATCCAGAGTCTTACCAAGCCTGGTTTAGATGATGAGATTTGGGGTTTTGAGCTGATTATATTTAGATGAGATTTTATTTAGATGAGATTTTGGGCTTGGGTTGATATTACAATGGGTTAAGACTTTTGGAGATGTTGTGGTGTGTGGATATTATCCTGGATTATCAGGGTGGGCCCCAAGTTCAATCCCATGCCTCCATATAAGAGGGAGGAAGAAGGAGATTTGACATGGACAGAAGAGAAAAAGGCAATGTGACTATATTTAGATGAGATTTTGGGCTTGAGTTGATATTACAATGGGTTAAGACTTTTGGAGATGTTGGGATGGGATGAATGTATTTTGTGTGTGTGACAGACTAATGGCAGACTGTAGAAAACTGAAAAAAAAAAAAAATCCCCTCCCAAGATATCAATTCTAATACCTGATCTTATATAAATCCTGTAAATCCTGCCTAATATAAAAACAGCGTCTTTGGAAATGTGATTAAGTTAAGCATCTTGCTCTTTTTTGCCGCCATCCTGCTCTGCGTGACTGACTGCTTCTCGCCATGTCTTCTCACAAGACTTTCAGAGTCAAGCGAGTCCTGGGCAAGAAACAAAAGCAGAATCGTCCCATTCCCCAGTGGATTCGGATGAAAACTGGTAATAAAATCAGGTACAAGTCCCAAGAGGAGGCACTGGAGAAGAACCAACCTGAGTCTATAAGGCGTCACACATCATGAGATGACACACTTAATTGGCACACGTATTTAATGAAGCTGCGTGAAGATCATGTGTTCTATCATTCTGTAAACATCCTTCCTACCTGGCCATAGACTTGTCTTATCATGGAAATGATTTTTCTCTGTGACTATGCCTCTGCACCGATAGGTTGGTTCAGTAATAAATGTGAGACCTTGTGGCTCTAAAAAAAAAAAAAAAAATTAAGCATCTTGACAGGTGGTGATTATCCTGGATTTTCAGGGTGGGCTCTAAATGCAGTCACAAGTGTCCTTATAAGAGGGAGCTAGAGGACTACTGGGTATTTACCCCAAAGATACAAATGTAGGGATCCGAAGGGGTACATGCACCCCGATGTTTATAGCAGCAATGTCCACAATAGCCAAACTGTGGAAAGAGCCAAGATGTCCATCGACAGATGAATGGATAAAGAAGATGTGGTATATATATACAATGGAATATTATGCAGCCATCAAAAGGAATGAGATCTTGCCATTTGCAACGATGTGGATGGAACTGGAGGGTGTTATGCTAAGTGAAATAAGTCAATCAGAGCAAGACATGTATCATATGACCTCACTGATATGAGGAATTCTTAATCTCAGGAAACAAACTGAGGGTTGCTGGAGTGGGGGTTGGGGTGGGAGGGATGGGATGGCTGGGTGATAGACACTGGGGAGGGTATGTGCTATGGTGAGCGCTGTGAATTGTGCAAGACTGTTGAATCACAGATCTGTACCTCTGAAACAAATAATACATTATATGTTAAGAAAAAAAAAAAGAAGAAGATAGCAGGAGGGGAAGAATGAAGGGGGGGAAATAGGAGGGGGAGACGAACCATGAGAGACGATGGACTCTGAAAAACAAACTGAGGGTTCTAGAGGGGAGGGGGGGTGGGAGAATGGGTTAGCCTCGTGATGGGTATTAAAGAGGGCACGTTCTACATGGAGCACTGGGTGTTATGCACAAACAATAAATCATGGAACACTGCATCAAAAAAAAAAAAAAAAAAGAGGGAGCTAGAGGAGAAGGCAATGTGAAGATAATGGAGAAATGGTATGGCTACGAGCCAAGGAATACCAGCTACCACCAGACACCAGAAGAGGCAAGGAACAAACTCTCCCATAGAGCCTCCAGAGGGAGCTTGGACCAACTGACATCTTCATTTAGGTCCTCATTTTGGACTTGTGCTTCCAGAATGGTGGGAAAATAAATTTCTGTTATTTTAAACCTCCTAGTTTATGGTAATTTGATACCATTTCTATAAGAAACTAATACAATAACACAATGCATTTATCCAGTCCCTGCTCATTAGACATTTGGATTGCTATTATGAACAGTCTTGTACATGTTTCCTCGTGCAAAAATGCTAGACTTGCTTTAGCACAGAGACGTGGGAGTGGAATTGCTTGGTCATAGCATATGCAAGTGTTCAATTCTACAAGGTAATGCCAAATTGTTTGCCAAAGTGGTTACCAATTTACACTTCCACCAACACTATAGTTCCTGTGGATACACATTTTGTTCATCACTTGGTATTATCAGATTTCCTAACTTTTGCCAATCCTAGGAAATGTAAGTTGGTGTCTCATTGTGATTTTATTTGAATTTCCCTGACAACCAATGTGATTAGGTTTGAGCATCTTTTCAAACTCTTATTGGCCATTTGTAATGTTTCTTCTGTGAAATGAATGTTCATGTCTTTTGCCCATTTTTCTAATTATTTTATATATTTTTATTGACTTGGAGGAGTTCCTTTTATATTCTAGATACTAAAACTTTGTTGGTTATGGCTCCTCTTTTGACTTGGTTTTATGGTGTCAGTTAATGAAAAGAAGTTCTCAATTTTAATGTAGTTGGATTTATCAGTCTTTTCTTTTATGGTTAGCACTTTTTTTTATGTCTTTTTTTTTTTTTTAAATCCTTCCTTTCATGGGGCATCTGTCTGGCTCAGTCAGTAGAGCATGCTACTCTTGATCTTGGGGTTGTGGGTTTGAGCGCACTACGTTGGGTGTAGAGATTACTTAAAAACCCTTCCTTTCTCTGAAGTAAAAAATATATTCTACAATTTATTCCAAGAGTTTTGCCTTCTGTATTTAAATTGTTAATCTATCTGGAATTAATTTTTCTGCATAGTGTGAGATAGGGTTCCAATTATTTTATCCACATAGGCTTGATCAGTTTGTTCCTACACAACATATTAATTGGTCTCTTTCTTTCCCCACTGATCAGCAAGACTGTACCTGAACATCAGAGCTCCAGATATGTGTGGGTCTTTTTCTCCTTTCTCTATTTGATTTCATCAGTCTATATATCTTCCTTCTTTAGCTAATATCATACTGTTCTTATTACTAGAGTTTTATAAGTCCTGATAGCTGGGGACTAAGCAACTGCCTCATTCTTCTTCTTCAGGGATGTCTTAGATATTTTTACTCTTCTACATAAATTTTAAAATCAGCATGTCATATTTAAGAAAATCCCTGTTAGAATTTTGATTGCAGGGGCACCTGGGTGGCTCAGTCGTTGGGCGTCTGCCTTCGGCTCAGGTCATGATCCCAGGGTCCTGGGATCGAGCCCCGCGTCGGGCTCCCTGCTCTGCAGGAAGCCTGCTTCTCCCTCTCCCACTCCCCCTGCTTGTGTTCCCTCTCTTGCTGTGTCTCTCTCTGTCAAATAAATAAATAAAAAATCTTTAAAAAAAAAAAAAGAATTTTGATTGCAATTGCATTGAATCCATAGATCAAATGGGAGAAAATTGACATTTTTGTGAAAGATCTAGTTTTATAATTTGTATCATTTTGATATTTTTATTATTAAAATAATTTAGATTCTATAATAATTCATACTATAATGATTATAATTTTTTAATTTGTATCCAAAATTAAAACTTTCTCTATAATAAAGCTTGTACATATTTTGTTAGCTTTATTATAGGTGCTTGTCATTATTGCTATAATAAATCATGTATTTTTATAAATTCTGTTTTGCTAATTTTTACCAGTGTGCAGAACTGCAGATAATTTTTATATTGATATTATAGCCAACCTTTTTTCCAAGCCTTCTTATGATAATAATTTCTCTATAGAATCCTTTGGATTTGAAATGTAGACAATCATCTGTGAAAAATGAATTCTGGTTTTTCTTTTCCAATCTTTATGTCTTAAATTTCTTTTTTTTTTCTAAGATTTTATTTATTTATTTGAGAGATACAGAGAGGGAGAGCACAAGCAGACAGAGGGACAGAGAGGGAGAAGCAGACTCCCTGCTGAGCAAGGAGCCCAATGTGGGAATCAATCCCAGGACCCTGAGATCATGACCTCAGCCCAAGGCAGATACTTAACCGACTGAGCCACTCAGGTGCCCCTATGTCTTAAATTTCTTTTTCTAGTCTTACTGCACTAGCTAAAATCACCAATACAGTATAGAAGCAATGATAGCAACAATGCCTATCTCATTCCTGATTTTAAAATAATGTTTCTAGCATTAAGAATGACATCTGCTGTGAGGTTTTGGTGGATACTCTTTATCAGTTTAATGAAATTTAATGAAATTCCCTTTTATTCTCAGATTTCTAAGTGTTTTTTAAAATAAATTATGTCTTGTCCACAAATATCTTCTCAGCACCTGGCAAAGGTGCTCATTACATGTTGCTTGAATAAATGAATGAATGAAGGAACGAACATGTTTATTGGGCTCCTGGGTTTTTTTCTTATTGATTTTTGTGAATTCTTTACATATAAAAGAGGTCAACACTTTGCCATTTGCTGGGAATATTTTCCCTAGGCTATTTGCCTTTTAATTTTGGTTATTTTTTGGTGGAAGGAGGAAGATGGAGAAGTTTTAAATTTTAATGTAAACAGATCTATTGATTTTTTTTCTTCTGAGGTCTCTTCAAATGCATCTAAATTTAGAAAACCTTTACTTCTCTGGAAATTTGATAAGTGTTCATTTCTATTTTCTATGCACACTGCTGTCAGTTTAATCTTCCCATAGCAGGGCTCTGATCACGTCACTCTCCTGCTCAAAAATGTTTAACTGTCTCCTTGGAGCCTTCAGAATAAAGTCCAAACTCTTTAACTTGGCCTCTAATGCTCGTCATGATACATCCCAAGCCTGCCTGTCCAGCCTTTTCTCTAGTGTCCCCCAAATCAGTTTAAGCTCCAGCCAAAGTGAAGAGTTTGCTTCTCTCTCTGTGCTTCTGCTCTGTCCCACCTCCAAGGCTTTGGTCCTGGTGTCCCTTGGCATAGAATGCCCATCCTCCATTCTATATATTTAAATCCTGCTTAGTCCTCAAGCCCTCTTTTCTCAAAAAAGCCTCACCTTACCCTTTCAGAGGGTGAGTGGTGAAGGGATAATAACATGAACTTTTGGAGTCAGACAATGTGGATTAAAATCCTAATTCCTTCAACTTGTTCCCAGGTGCCAAATCCTTTCACCTTTTCCTAGTCTCCATTCTTTCATCATTAAAATGGGAACAGAAAGCAATGAAGGACCACACTGGGTGGTTTGAGGGTGAACTAAATCAATCAAATGTAGAGATCCTAGCACGGGGCACCCGGCTGGCTCAGTGAGAGGAGCATGTGACTCTTGGTTTGTGAGTTTGAGGTTGTGAGTTTAAGCCCCATGATGGGTGTAGAGGTTACTAAAAATAAATACATAAAAATTAAAAAAAAAAAAAGATCCTAGCACAGTCCCCATCTCACCCTGCCATTTGGGAAGGGAGTCACCAGCTGTGGGGCGAGGGCACACCCACCCCCCCTCTAGTCATATTTGCCTCTGAAGGTTTCGCTGGTTCTCAAATTCCCTTAGGTTTCTGAACTTTCCTCCTCAGGAGCTGGGAGTGGCCAAACAGGTTCCACCTCAAGGAATCCAGGCCCCCAGGCACCTTGATGGGACTCCTACACCCATCTGGGCTCAAAGGAATCCCACCCCCCCCTCCTTTCTTCATAAGTGAGCTCCAATGGTTTCATTGCTAGGAAATATTTAAGTCTCCAAAGGTGTCCACTGGAACCTTCCATTCCTTGCCTTCAGCACCCACAATATGGTGGTGAGTCAAGTAGAGCAAAGACAATCCTCTCAATTTTAAGGTGGGTAAACTGAGGCTCAAACTGTCTTCCATATAGTTGGGTGTAGAATGTGTGTGTCTACTCAGCCTTATTCAAGGGGCTCTGGGAGACCAGAGCAGCTGTGTGGGGGAATCTGGGTGAGCTCTGGCCTCAGAGTCAGAGATGGTGCAGAAATCCTGGCTATTGGGGCTTCCACCCCTTGTCCACAAGTGGGTTAGCGCTCTCAGAGGCTGGCAGCGAGCTTAATGTCTATGCATTCTCTTTGTGAAGCCGGAGTACCCCACCTACATAGGTTATTTTGTCTATGTCTTCTGAGGAAGAGCAAGGATGATGATTCACTGGCTGGGGTGCGTGATCAGCCTGAATAATGAGAAGAATGAGCTTAGGATCTGGAGCCCTGGGTTCTAGCCCAGCTCTACACCCAGCATGCTGTGTCACCTGGGGTGATCTCCCACTCCCTCTGGACCCCAGTTGTTTTATCTGTAAACTGGAGATGGTGGTAGATGGACCGATCTCTTGTGGAATCTTAGCTAGCAATCTTAATGTCAGAGTGCCGTCCTGGGCCCTGCCCCTCCCGGAGCCCAGACTGTCTCCAGGGCCTGACTTCACCAGGTTGGCCCCACCAAATCTCTGACGCCATCTGGCTGCCTCCACCCTCTGTCCTGTCCTCCCAGGGGCCTGAGCCGGGTTCCCGCTCCCCACCACACTGGGGCTGGGCGGCCAGTGGTCTTGCTCAGGCCCTGGGCAGGGAGTTGGGGGGGGTAGGGGGGGTTGGGGGGGGCACGTGGGCTCCAGACTCATATTTGACCTCTCCAGCCTCTTTCCCTCTCCCTGGAGCCAGCGTCCTTGCCCCGCCCCTCTTGAAATCCGAGCTCAGGGATCCAGGGAGGACTGTAGCAGCAAAACATTCCATCCAGTTGTCCAAACACGGCACAGCTGGCGGAGGGAGGGGCGGCCAGAGCCCGGCTCTCAGGGAGCCCTCGCGCTGTTGTTTTCACCGGGATGGGGGCGTCCTCACAGGGGAGGGGGTTCAGGGACCTGAGGATAAAGGAAGAGCGCACAACAGCCATACTCCTGGGCTTGCCCCAGGCCTCCCTTCCCAGGGCCCGCCCCACGGGGGAAGATCCAGGTCTGCCTGGCCAGGTGCTGCGGGTGGCCTTGTGAGCATCCTCGTGACTGACGGCGCCCAGTGCCCCGCGGCCGTGCCGTGGGGGATGGGCAGTGGGAATGCCGCTGGGACAGCAAGCCCCGGAAGTGACTTCGGGGAGCCGGGGTTACTGGCAAGCAGCCCCAGGCCTGGCTGCCTCTTGGCTCTGACTCAATGGTGACCCTGGATGAGCCTCAGTTTCTTCATCTGCAGCAGGAGGGACTTGGGCCTCTTCTGGCTCTGATTTTTCTAAGTCACAGCCAAGGACAAAAGGCCCTTATAGCTCCCCATGAAGCCCCAGCTCTGCCTAAATGTCCAGAGAGCAGCAATTTTTTTCTCTACAGTCCCCAGAGCAACTCTGACTCAGTTTCCTCCCCAAGGGGCAGACTGGTGCTTGGGGGGGGGGGGTTCGCTCTCATACCCCCTGTCCTCAGCCAGGCTGAGCTCCTTCCCCTCCTGCCCTGTTGGGGTGATGGGGAGACCCTCCCCCCTTTTCATACTTCCTGTTTTCCATTAATTGTTTCCAGGTGGGCCCAGAGGTTGCCCGCAGAGGAAGGTGGGGGCACGGGAGAATTGAGCAGGGTATCAGTGAGGAGCAAAAACAGGAAGGGGGTGGGAGCAGGCCATGGAAAATTCACTGCCAGGAAAGGCAAGGCCAGCATCTGGTTTGCATTAGGCTGAGAGCTTCGAAGTCCAAAGCCTGAGTGGGAGATATTGTTATCCGCAGGGCAGGGCTGGTGGGGTGTGACTGCTAGTCAGGAACTGGAAGCTTCTCCCCTGCGGGCAGTCAGAGGCTGACAGGAAAGAAGAGGGAAGCCGAGGGAGAAAGGCGGAGGACATTCTCATTTCGAGTGTGGCAGACCCTTCACAGATGTCGCCTACTGTGATGTTCACAACTGCACTGGGGACAACTGTTCCCATTTTACAGATGAGGGAAATGAGTCCCAGAGAGGTGAAATGACTTGCCCGAGGTCACACAGCCGGGGACCAGCAGAACTAGGATTAGACTTCAAGCCAAATGAGATAGGGTGGAACCTTCAAACCATTCCAATGGGCTGAGGCTGACCATGTCCCAGACAAGGGGGTACTGAGGATTTGGGGGTGAGCACGGGCCAGCCTCTGCCCACAGGGTCACTCGGTTCTTGTGGTGGTGTCCGACGGTTTTACTTGTCATGACACAAGGTGGACACGTGCCTGAGGGCTTCACCCTCAGGAAAGCAATCCATGGGGGAAGGCTTCCTGGTGGGGGGGTGGGAAGCAAAAGAGAAATTATCAGCAGGAGGTAGGATGTGCTGCCGAGGGCACCGTGTGAGGAAAGGGGTGGTGTGGGGCATGTCTGGGCGTAGCAGCTGGCCTGGTGTGCCTTAGAGAGTGAGATTCCGTATTATGGTCGGGGAAACTGAGGCACAGAGAGACTAACATGCCCAAAGGCTCATAGTCTGGAATGGGGTTGAATCCAGCCTCTCGGACACTGGGCCTGGGTTCTTTTTTTTTTAAGATTTTGTTTTATTTATTTGACAGAGAGACACAGCGAGAGAGGGAACACAAGCAGGGGGAGTGGGAGGGAGAAGCAGGCTTCCCGCTGAGCAGGGAGCCCGATGCGGGGCTCGATCCCAGGACCCTGGGATCATGACCTGAGCCGAAGGCAGACACTTAACGACTCAGCCACCCAGGCGCCCCGTGGGCCTGGGTTCTTAACCGCTGCACTGAGTTGTGCTTTTTTGTTGGTGGTTACAAGTTTTAAAGGGGATATTGAGGCCAAGGACGGGATGTGGGGCAGGCGGGGATCCTTGCCCGAAGCCACACAACCAACTAGTGATAGAGCCTGGGCTGGACAGGTCTTTCCAACTTGCCAACCTGGCAGGGAGGGGTTAGGTGGCTCCTCCTTCAGGCCCTAGTGGAAGCTGGGACTTGGACATGCAGAGGACAACTCCCACGACCCTTCAGGGAGTCTCACCTTTCCTGGCCTGGAGCCCAGGAAGCAGGGCCCCCAGTGCCTTCTGCTGCCCGCTGAGCCACAGGAGTTAATAATTACGGGGTTTCAAGAGATAGAGGCCTGCTGGGAGGGGCCTTCGTCCCAGGCCCTGCTCCTCAGAGATAGCAAAGGTTAGCGTGCGGCTCAGCCTGGGGGGGGGGGGGGGGGGGGGGGGAGGGAAGGGAGAAGGCTTCTGCCACCTGCCTGCCTGGCAGTCTCCAGAGGGACCCTCAGGCTGGCCCTGGCATGGATGACCCCAAGGAGCACACCAGGTGTCCTGCCCGAGGAACATGCCCCGTGTTCCTGGCACTGAGCTCAGGGGCTGTCCGCTACGCCCCATCAGTTCTGGGCCCTGCACTCGAGGGGAACTTGGGAGAGGAGCCCTGGGACACAGACAGGTGAGCCAGTGACCTCGGTCACGGTCACGAAGGGGAGGGAGGGAAATCTTGCCATTCTGTAGGGGCACTGGGGGAGGAGGGAGGCAGAAGCCAGGCTCCTGACAGGGGACTGGCATGGAACTCTGAGGAATTTCATGAGCCTCTTACAAGGTCAGTGCCAACAGGTGACCCCGATTGTCTAACTTGGTGGTTGGACAGACATAGAATCTGAGGCTCAGAGAGGGCAAGACAAACATCCTGGGTCACGCGGTGAGCTGAGGACAGACCTAAGTCAGTCTACGGCCATACCACCCTGAACGCCCCCGATCTTGTCTGATCTCGGAAGCTAAGCAGGGTCGGGCCTGGTTAGTACTTGGATGGGAGGAGAGACCTAAGTCAGAATTGGGGCCTGGGTCAACCAGGCTGGCAGTTTCCTGTTCCTCATCTGCTTCCAGCCGAGGCTCTGTGCTCAAGGCTGCCAGGCGGGGATGGGGATGGTGGGGAGACGGGCGAAGGGCAGTCGTTTGAGGTCTTGACCTTTTACTTCTTCCTCCGCACCTGCTGGCCAGGCCCCTAGTACGCTCCCCTTTTTGCCTGACTGCACACAGTTGCAGCTTCTAGCGAGTTCTCTAGTTTCTGGGCTGTCTTTTCAGAAAATTGATGTAAGGGGTCACAGCCCCACCACCCCTGGCTGTGTGACATCAGGTAGTTTCCTGAACTTCTCTGAGCCCAATCCTTTTCGGCTGAGGAGCAGAGCTCACTGGACTGTGGAAGAAGCTAGTGAGGCTTGGCAATTGAAGGTCACTGGATGCATAGATGATGTGGTATTTTTAGGTAGTAATTCGGGTATCAGTGCTCCCAGAGTGGTGACCCCACATTTGTCCTTGGAGGCCTCACTTAAGCCCACTGGTGCTACCCTGTCCTGCTAAGGGCTCTTCCTCTGGGGCCTTAGCCTGGGCTGACACTGCCTCCATGCCTTATCTCCCACCAGTCTGGGTTACCATGACTTGGACCAGTCTTATCTCCTGCCCAGGCTTGTGAAGTCTTGGAGGGTAAGGGCCCTGTCCTGAGCCCTTTTTGTGTCTTTTCCCCCTTCTCCTAAATAATGAACAGAGCAAGGGCCAGGAAGACAGCAGTTGCTCAAGACTTACTTGGTGTAGGATTCAAGTCAACAAACATGGTGACATCTGCTTTGGGCCAGACCCTGGACTAGGCTGGGGTGGGCACAGAAACACTGCACCGAGGAGATGGTTTCTGCCCTTGGGAAACCACAGTCTTAGAAAGAGTTACCCTGCAGAGTGAAGGGCATTGGAGGTCTGGGCAGAATGATTCTGGTAAGTCAGAAGGGATGTCACAGTGGGCTGCCCAGGTTGTTTACTGCACAAGGTGCCAGCCAAGGGAGTGAGCAAGCAAGGCATGAAATCCAGCCTGCCCTCCACTCACCCAGTCCTGTACCTTGGCATGGGCTGTCCCCATCTAGGAAGGCAGTACCATTTTCTATTTGTGACAAAGACACCGTGCACTTAGTAGAGTGTGCCCTGGGCAGCAGCCCTGGAAGTGGAGGTCCTTGTGAGTATGTCTCCCTACCATATTGGAGCTCCGGGATGACAGAGCATGTGTCGATGCAGTCCCCCTTTGGATCTCAGCCCTTGTGTGGTCCACAGTTTGTGCTCAGAAGGGATGGATGGATGAATGAATGAATGAATGAATGAATGAACGAATGGATGAATGAAAGAAATGTGTGTCCCCAGTGAAGACCTGACAAATTCAAGCCTGGGGTCCCAGCTCTGTGGGCTCAGAAGAGTAGTGCCCTGAGTTCTGGTAGCATGTGGAAGGGAAGCACCTCCTTCCTCCTGGCCTCCTAGGCCTCTCTAGACCCAGAGGGTGGGAGCCAGGATCCCTGGCAGGAGAGAAGAACTATACTCTCACTGGATCCAGCTGCAGGCTGAAGTTGAGGCCAGTAGTCAGGGCTCAGGACCGGTGACAAAGGGGCGGAAGGATGGAGGGACAGGAATACCAGTGGTCTGGGATGCAGGAAAAGGTTTTGCAGAGGACCTAAATCCAGACAGGTGTGCAGGGTGGGGGTGCATTCCCCCAGACAGTAGATGCTGGGCAAAGGCAGGGAAGAGATGGTCAGGGAGTGTTCCGAACAAGAGGGGAAGGCCCCTTTGCGAGGTGGGGGTGGTGTGGGGCTGGGGGAGGGCTGGGGTTGAAGACTTGGGCCAAAGGGGGGTCTTCCTTTGGGATAAGCGCTCAGAGTAAACCCAAGAAAACTTGTTTTGGGGTCTAGCCCCTTTCCCACCCTGCAGGACATTGCCCAAGAACGGGCACAGAGCAGGGAGCCCAGGGAAGGGGAGTGCTGGCCAGCGGGTGGGTGTCGGCGGGCTCCGAGACACCGTCCGCCAAGGTTCTCGAGCAGCGGGGGCCGAGGGCCCGCGCCGCGCCGGGGGATCCGAGACGAGTCAGCCGCGGGCTGCGGAGCGCGGCACTGACCGCAGGACGCGCCGGCCGCCGGCTCCTCCCCCGCTCCCGCCGGCGCACGGTCCCGGGGCGGGCGGGCGGCGGAGGGGCGGGGCCGGGCACGTGTCCTCGGGCCACCCCCTCGGCCACGTGACCCGCCGGGGGCGGGGGTGGCCGGGGGGTGGCGGGGGGGTGGCCGGGGGTGGGGGGCGGCTGCGGAGGGACTGACAGGCGGCGGGCGGGGACGCGGCGCGGGCCGGCGCAGGGAGCTCGCGGCGGCGCCGGGATGTGGAGCGGGTAGGTCGGTGCGCGCTCGCTGCACCGCGCGGGCTCGGGCCGCGGCGGCCTCCGGGGCTGCGGGTCCCTGCCGCGTGTGCACCCGGCTCGCGGCGGACGGGCGCCCCGTAGCCCCGGGACGCGCGAGCCAACGCGCTGCGGAGGTGGAAGGACGCCCCGCGGGGAGGGGTCGGGGGCTCTCCATGGGTGGGGACCTTCCCGGCAAGACGGCGCCAACTCCTAGCTCGTCTGGAGCGCGAGTGAGAAGGGGGCGGGCAGGCGGGCGGGGGGGGGCGCGCTTGCGAGCCAGAGTAAGTCTGGGGTACGCACCTGGAGGAGCGCCCCCCCCAAGCCTGGATGAACCCTTGGAAAGCAGTGCAATTGGGAAAGGGGGCTGGGTCTCTGCCAAGGTCGCTAGTAAGTTGATGAACCTCCATCTGGGGCTCCTGGATCCAGCCCAGCTCAGAGGTGTGGGGTAGGACCTCCCTGCAGTCTGAAGGAGTCCTGGGTCCTGGCTTAGTGGCCCCAGTCCCTATGACTGTTTATTGGCTCTCAGGGGTGATCCCAGTCCTTTGGCCGACCTGGTGTGGGTCCCCTGCCATGTTCGTGCAGGAAGGCTGTGGTTTTCTCAGGGACTTGGGCAAACACTTCCTCCTCCCCATGGTCTGGGAAGGCCAGGTCCTGGAAGAGCTGTGGCCAGAGTGGGGTGGGTTGTATTCCTGTAAAGAACTGGACCACCTGGGGGGTCCCAGGACAGGACTCTTTCCTAGCCAGAGCTGGGGAGTGAGGGACGGCCTCTGCGGGGGGCTGGCAGGCTGGAGGGGTTTCTGATGCAGTCTGGGTCCACTTGACTCCATGGCCCCTAGCAAAGCTTGGGCTGAGATGCTAGGGAATAGTGGGGCTTTGTCCCCAGCAGGGGGTGCTAGAGAAAGGGCTCCTGGTAGGGGTGAGGTGTGGAGAGGCATGCCTCTTAAAGGGTGGAAAGGTGAAGCAGAGCACATGTTCTTTGGAAAAGTACCCTCCTCCACCCCCCACCCCCACCCCTGAAGATGACTGAGTTCAGGGAGAAAGTGTTGTGTGGGACCTGGTGGGGTTAGCACAATCCTGCGTGGGGCTAACTGTGTTTAAGGGGCATCCCAGTCTGGAAGAACCCTGTGACCCCATATGTTGGGGGCACCCAGGCAAAACAGTCATTGAGTTACTATGTGATCTTGAGAGTATGGCCTCACTTCTCTGGGTCTCTGGGCGAAATGAGCAGGTTGTGGGGTGGAGAGCTGCCGGCTGATCCATGCCCAGAGTGCCCTTCCCTGGAGGCATCCAGGCCAGAGCCAGACAGACAGGGCTGGGAGCCATCAGTAGATAGATGCTCTCTTTAAGGACAGTGTCAAAAAGACTCAGGGTCTTGGAGAAGACCCCCCCCTCCCCCGCCAGTCCAGCCTCCCTGCCATATTCCCAAGAGGCTTCTGGATAAACCAGGCTGCCAAGCTGACCCCCACATGATCCTCAGTATAACTCATTTCTTTCTTTCTTTCTTTCTTTTTTTTAAGATTTTATTTATTTATTTGAGAGAGAGAGAGATAGCATAAGCAGAGAGTAGAGGGAGAGAGAGAAGCAGACTCCCCGCTGGGCAGGGAGCTAAGCAGACTCCCCGCTGGGCAGGAAGCTCGATGTCGGGGCTCGATCCTATGATCCTGGAACCATGACCTGAGCCGAAGGCAGACGCTTAACCAACTGAGCCACCTAGGCGCCCTATAACTCACTTCTTGCATGTACATTTAGACCCCCAGGGCCTAGCCTAACCCCAGGGCCTAGCCAGGTACAGAGCACCTAGCAGGTGCTTTATAAATGCAGATGGAAAACATGAGGGACAGAAGAGGGAGCCGCACACCTGGGAGTGAGAGGCAGAGTTTGGGGGTTTCCTTGAGCACTGCATTTTTATGGATCCCCCCCCTCCCAACTCGGGTATTAGAGGCAGGGATTGAAGGATCAGGGGCCAAGTTGCCAGAATCCACTGGGGGCCTGGTGTCCTAGGAGCTCACCCAGACCCCAGCAGGAGCCAGAAGGGACCCTGCCTGGGGTCACACTTGTCCATGTAAGTCTAACTGAGCTGCTTGGGCTTGCGGCCCCCGGGGGCTCAGGACAGTCTGGGTAGGTGTATATTTGGGCCCTTTATTCTAGAGTATGAAGACTCTGGGATCAGTGGCCCTGGCTAAGTTGTCAATGTCTCTGGGGTTTCTTTCCTCATCTGTAGGTGAGGGATGGTTGCCGTTAATGCCTAGGCCCTGGTGCCAGTTCACTCCCTTGGCCCTGGCCCCAGGGCTGCTCCCCTGGGGTGGGTGGCAGTGGCAGGACTCTGCAGGAGCTCAGGTGGGCCCTCTTCCCTGGGACTCCTTGAGCAGGAGCCCTGAGCTCTGAACCCAGAGGCAGCTCCCCCAAAATTGGGATGCTCCTCTCCCCATCCCCCATAGTTTCTCATGTCCATAGTCTTGGGTGCCAAGCCTGCCCTGAGATGGGGTGATGGTGGCATCTCGAGTATCTGCAGCTGACACAGTGCTGGGCACTTGGGGCTTGGTCAGCAAAGGCCAGAAATTGAGTTCTGGGCTAGTTTTCTCCCCTGGTCTCAGTTTCCCTGTCTGATAGGTGGGGCTAATATTACCTATTTCTAGGGAGGGCCGGGCTCTGATGGACTGCTCAGGGATGAAATGAGATTCCCCCACCCTCCCAGGGATGGAGGACTCTGTCTTTGGAACAAGCAAGATGCTGGGGAGCCCCAGGGCTGCAGACGGGCTGTGTGATCTTGAGCAGGTCACCTAACTGCTCTGGGTTTTGATTACCCGAAGGGGATTGGATTTGCAAGCTCCTGCCTGTTGGGCCTAAGCTACAGGGGTCTGTAGGCTCAGACTTCATCTGAAGCGTGGAAGGAAGGTGGGCCTCCTGCCTGGGAAGCAGTTGTGCACCTTTCCCAGCTGCTGCTTTCTGGAAGCCTTCCTTGATCTAACTACCTAGCGGGGATATACCTCCTGCCGTTCCTTACTCTGCACATGTGTGAGGAGCTCAGACCCTCATTAGAATCCTGCTTGGTGTAGACTCCCCCCAGGTCTGCCCAAGATTTGTGCCCAATAGGGTGGGGGGGCGGACGGGGAGCAGAGTGAATTAGAATGCGGTCAGAAGGGAGCTCAGGGATGTTGCTGCCAAAATCTGTGCGGTCATGCAGATTGGGCGGATCGGGGCTGATGGGGTGCCTAGCACATGATAGGTGCTCACTCTGTATGTGTTGGATTTTCGAGGTGTCAGATCCTTCTAGGACTGAGCAGGCGGATGTGAGGCAGGTGCTGTGCGCCCTGCTCCGCCCCAGCACAGAGTGAGCCCCCACTGTCCCAGGCCTCGTGCTGGCTCCCAGGGGAGACGCAGGGCTGGATTCCCTGGCAGGGCTGAGCTGGACTGGCGGCCCTGGGGCTATGGTGAGGAGAGGCTTGCTTGGCCCAATCCACCTGATTCAGGTGTTCCAACCTCCCTGCCTTCCATCCTGCGTCCTACGGCTGTTCCTGACCTTCTCCGCCCCCTGCTCCGTGTTCTACAAGCACACACCTGCGTCCCGCTTTCTGGAGTGGTCCAGAGTCACCTGCTTCCAACCCCCCTCCCCCAGGGTCCTGCTCGGCTCGCATGCCTGATACTCTGTTCCCGTGTGTGACGTATATGACACCATTGCCCCATTCTGGAACCTTCCCTTCCAACCCTGGTGCTGGCTGCTCCTCAGACCTCCAGGCTGGCTCTGTGGCGCTCGACTCCTCTGTTAGCCCTCCCCCAGAGCACACTCAGCCTGCAGCCGCTCCCTCTGGCCCCGCACCTCCCTCAGCCACCCGTAGACCCATAGAGGACATGCCGCTCCCCAGACGCCTCAGCGACCCTCTTTCTCTTCCCTGACAGACCCCCTCCCAGTTCCTTATTCCTGTCCTGGGCACCATTTCATTATGTTAGTTAATTACTATAGTTTTGTTGCCTTTTTTTTCTTTTTTCTCTGTCACCCTCTCCAGCCCCCGGTTCCTGCCACAATTCCCCCCTCAGAGTCTTGTGTCTCTGTCCCCTCTGCACATCCCTTCCGAGGCCAGGACCTGCCTGGCTTATGCAACAGCCTTGGATGGAAGCCCCACCATCCCCACCACCACCCCTCCCCGCCACCCCCTCAGGCACTTGGCTCCAACTTCCTCAAACCCCATCTGCATCCTGCCTCACTTCTCCAAAACCACCATTCATCCCCTTGCCTCCCGTCTGGATTTCTCTGGGTGACAGGTCACATGATGCAATAGAGCTGGGACTCTGAGTTCTGTTCCCACCCTGCCACCACTTTGCTGTGTGTTCCGGTCAGGTCGCCATCCGTCTCTGAACACCAGGCGCCTCCTTGTGCCGACCAGGCTGGGGAGAGCATCTCCCTGCAGTGGCATCCTGAGGGTTTGGAGCTGCCACCTCAAGCCCTCTCTGTCAGCTTCACCTGGCTGGGCTTGCAGGCCGGGCGGGGA
Organism: Phoca vitulina; assembly: GCF_004348235.1. Taxonomy (NCBI): domain Eukaryota; kingdom Metazoa; phylum Chordata; class Mammalia; order Carnivora; family Phocidae; genus Phoca; species Phoca vitulina. The sequence continues at coordinate 29,062,329 of NW_022589719.1, read as the reverse complement.
GCCGATGCGGGAAACCTTTCCTGGGGCCCCCGGGGCCCCTGGACAGGAGGAGTCACTTGGCCATCAGCCTCCGTGCTCTCCCGGCTTGCCAGAAGGCCTGTGGGTGCAGGGGCATGAGTCTGAACAGGGCCCCTGTGTGTGGCCCTGCCCCGCAGACCAGATCAGCTGCAGCCACCCTGTTGGCCCCGGGCAGAGGGTAAGCGCTCCCAGCGTGCCCTCCCCGCCTCTCCTTCCCCCTGTTTCAGAGCTTCCCTAACTAGTTCCTTCCGTCTTCTCTAAGGAATCCGTCTTCTCTAAGGAATCCATCGTGCCCATTAGCACCGGGATCTTTAGTTCAAAGAGGTGACCTGGGCGCTGGTCAGTGGACAGGGAGAGATCTAAGGGCAGAGAGACCTCATGGCAGGCGGGTTGGGCTGGAAATGGGAAGAGTATGCCGGATCCTGGTCGGGGCCCTTCTGGCCCAGTGGGGGTTGCTGGGTGACTGGGAACCATAGAATCCACGGGTCCTCATTCTCATTTTGCCATTTTTTGTGGATGGGGACAAAAGCCCTGCTGGCCCTCCTAGGACAGGACTGGGGGGTGAGCATTGCGGTTTCTGCTCCCCCCCCCCGCCCCCCGTGTGTTTCCTGAGGAAGTGAGCCAGTGGGGCCTTTCCTGTCTAAACTGTCGTGGGCTCTAGACAGCGAAGCCGGCTTCAGGATGGGGGATGTTGGATGCTCCCACTTTCCTCTGACCTTGACTCTTACTGTCTCCTGCCTCTAACCTCTTCCCAGTGGCCCTGGGTCCTGCTACTGGCCTTCCCTGGACTCTGGACTCTGTTTCTGCAGGGAATGGGGGCTGAGAAGGTTCAAGCTGAGGGCCATGGACCTGGACTGAGGGGCAGGGAGGGGGTGTGGTGCAGAAGAACTTAAATGGTAGCCCATGCTTGTCCAAGGAGTGAGTTCCCCAGCCCCACAGGCATTCACATCCAGGTTTTCCAGCTCCTGGTCTGGGATGCTGAAGTGTGTGAAGATAGAGGATTCTGGCTTGGGCTGGAGCTATGGGGTCTGGGGTCCCTCGCGTCCCTCCTTCCTCTGAAATTTCTGAGTTGCCTCACAGCCCTGAAGTGTGAGGGGAGGGCCTGCAGATTCAAGCTTCTCTCCCAGGACAGGGAGACCCCGTCTTTCCTGAACCCCTGGCCCAGGTGTTGGGCAGTTGGTAACTACCAGGCGGCCCTGCTCTTCCCACGCTTTCTGCCACAGGGTTTCCGAGTTGGGCTTTTACACTGGGGAGGGGGGATGTGGATGGGCCACCGTTTCCTCTGGCTGCAGAATTGGGTCCCATCCTTCCCAGCAGTGGGCTGAAGTGAGAGCCTGTTGGGAAAATGATGGGGGACAGTCCAGCTGTAACCCCAGCCCATGCCCTTGGGACCAACAGGAGAATTAGTGACCACACTGGTGGCCCTCGTGGGAGGGGCTGGAGGTCTTTTTCTCCTCGGCAGGGGCATGGGTGATGTCTGGGGTGGTCCTTACAGAGGAAAAGACCCCCAGCGCCGGGTGTCTAAAAACTGGGATCCTGCCCTGTGTCCCGTGCCGTCCCTGCTGGTCACCCCCCTCGTTGGCCCACAGTTCTTGCTCATCCTCTTGAGGCGTGCAGCCCCTGAGTTGGGGTCTGTTGCCCCTGTCAAGCCTGAGTGACAAGGACCATCCTCTCTCACCTGAGGAAATGGCCCTGGGCCCCAAGCCTCCAGACTGTCAGCCAGAAGACCTCCCTGAGGCCTGTGGCTTCGGCTGTGGGACCCAGAGCCTGGGCAGGCAGTGGGGGTGTTTGCCAATGTGGCTGCAGACGGCACGGTCTTTACCTGGTGCTGTATCCCGTGACTTCTTCACCTGGTTCTTAGTATGCCTCCTCCAGGTTTTTACCCCCATCCCAAAGGTGGGAAGCAGCTTCAGAGAATTGTAGCAACATTCCCAGGGGCTGGTGCGTACCCCAGCTCGGAGCCTGGCGTGGACCCTGGCCTGGCCCGACTCTGGCCTCTGCTCTCAGCCACAGCTCCCCCAGCCCTGGCCTGCCCTCCTGGGAGGCAGTTTCTGGGCCTGAGCAGAAGCTGAGAAGTCAGTCGGGCCAGAATTGGGTCCGATTTCCCTGCTGCAGCCAAGGAGGAGTCTCCCGAGTTGGCCTGGGCCTCGCAGCCCTCGATCCTGAGGCAGATGCACTGATTTCCACACTCACACCCCCACTTACCGGCTGGAAGGGGGGCGCTTCGGGCCTGGACCCAAGCCCTGGCTGCCCATCCAGCACCGCCACCGAGCGAGCAGCCGTGTGGGCCTGGGCAAGTTCTGCCCTCCTCTGAGACCCCTGTCCCTCATCTGTAGGACGGGGACAGTCCCACGAATGCTGCTGAGAGCTCTAAATGAGAGGACGTGCACAGAGAGCCCAGGTGGCACCTGGCCAGCGTGAGGCCCCTGGGTGCAGACCCCAGCCCAGGGCCGCCATAGCACTGCCACAGCCCCTGCTCATGCCTCAGGGACCCCTTGCCAACGACCCCCCCCCCCCCCCCCCACCCCAGAGGTATTAGGAAGGATCCCTGTCTGGCATAATCACTGCTGATGGAGTGATAGACGTGTTTTCCCACTTCGTCTATCAGAGCTCTGGTCCCTGCCAGGCGGGACCCAGCCAAGGACCCATGAGGCCACACTATGGGCCAATTCCAAAGCAGAGGGCAGGCTGGGCTGGGCGCAGGGACAGGGCCATGTGAAGGGTTGGGAATGGGCTCATTGCTGGGCTTCCCCGGGTACCCAGTCCCTTTGTGTTACCTCGGGGGGGACCCGAAGCTCAGAGGCTGCTTGGTGACCGTCTCAGGGTCCAGATGACAGGGAGGAGGGACTGATCCCCAGTCTTGCCTTTCACACTTTCCCCTCAGTAAGCCTGAGTCCCATGACCCCTTGGCCTTGTCTTTCCTCCCTCCTGCGTGGGCCCCTTGGAGCCCCCTCCCCTCCACTTCCCCACCGTTATCAGCCGCCAGGCCCAGCCCGTCACCCTCAGCCCAGCCACCGCGGCTCCGAAGCTGCTGGCTCAGGAGCCACCAGCTTTTGCTGAGTGAGCGAGTCCAGAGGTGCTGTCTTGGCACAAACCACTGCTGGCTGCCGAGCCTTCTCCCTTCCTGCCTCCCTCCCTCCGCAGGGTCTCTTGCAAAGTGGGGGGTGTGGATGGATGGTACTGGGCGGGGCGAGGGGTGGACGGAGGCTGATGGCTGCGGCACTACCTCTAGGGTCTTCAACTTCAGGGAGAGAAGGGTCCTGAGGCCCAGAGAGCGGTGTTTGCCTGAGGTCACAGGGCAGACCAGCGGAGAGCCGGGACTGCTCCCCACAAGGCTCAGGGAGCAGGAAGACGGTCTGCCCTGCCTGGGTTGTTTGGCAGAATCTTCCTGCCTCAGCTCTGTGGGGCCCTGGCTGGGTCCTCCCTCTCCCGCCCACACTAAGTGGGTTTTAATTTGCATAACATTTGCATTAACAGTAGCCTAGAAGGCAGTTCCCATTTAAGTTCCTCCTGTGTGCAAAGGTTTTTGCTGTTTTTTTTTTTTAAGATTTTATTTATTTGTGAGAGAGAGAGAGAGGGCCCAAGAGCACAAGTGGGGGGAAGGACAGAGGGAGAGAAACAGACACCCCACTAAGCAGGGAGCCCCATGCGGGGCTTGATCCCAGGACCCCGGGATCATGACCTGAGTCGAAGGCAGATGCTCAACCATCTGAGCCACCCAGGCGCCCCCTGTGGGCCAAGGTTTTATGCACGTCAGATCCATTCGGTGACCCTAGAGGTAGGACCAAGGGGATGTCCCCGCTTTGTAGAAATGGAGACTCAGATTCTCAGCACTGACACGTTTACAGTCATCTGCTGGACAAACCCAAACTGAGCACCTACTGTGTGCCAAGCCCAGCCCTAGGCGCTGGGCTGGAGAGGGTGGTTGACAAAGATGAATGCGTCCTGTCCTGGGCCCTAGGAGACCGCGTGTTTGGTCCCTCTGCCCTTGGGACAACCCAGTGATAGCCTCACAGGTAGTGTCCCTGTCTTGCAGACGGGGCCCAGACCAGGCCCAGAGTGGCAGGCATGTGGCCCGGGGGGGTCCCTCAGCTCAGATCTGGGTCTCGGGACCCCACCCTGGATTTGCTGTTTGCCCCGCAGCCAGCCCCACCCAGACGAGGGCCACCCGCCGCCCCTCGAAGCTGTCCCGGTCCCCTGGAAGAGCGTGGGCCCCTGCAAAAGCCACAGGGAGTCCCCAAGAGGCCTGGCGGAGACCCCTGGAGGGGAGGAGGGCCCTGCAGCTGCCCAGCTGGACGTGTTGCGCCTGCGAAGCTCTTCCATGGAGATCCGGGAGAAGGGCTCAGAGTTCCTGAAGGAGGAGCTGCACAAAGCCCAGAAGGTGGGGCTTGGAGGGTGGCGGGTGGGGGGGTGGGGGGGGAACGACAGGGACAAGGGGCCCACCTGGAGGCGCTGTGGGCTCTCCCCGAGCACCCCGCATGGAGGCTGGGGCTGGGCGCGAGGGAAGCACAGAGGAGAAACAAGTTCTTATGACTTTGGAAGGATTTTTTGAAGTCTTGACTTCTCTGAACGCCCGTTCTAAGCTCTAATAGGCTGACGGTTGGGGTTTCGACATCATGCTACATGCTAAGTGGGAAACGCATCCTAAACCATAGGGCGACAGAGGAAGGGAGGTGGGGGCTCAGAGGCCCGCGGAAGAGGGCCCCGGCAGTGGAGCCCCGTCAGTGGGCCCGATGCCCCCCCCCCCCCCCCCCCCCCCG
>NW_022589719.1:28957469-29057451 GCF_004348235.1 Phoca vitulina | reverse complement strand
CCCCCCCCCAGGAGCTGAAGCTGAAGGACGAGGAGTGTGAGCGGCTGTCCAAGGTGCGGGAACAGCTAGAACGGGAGCTAGAGGAGCTGACGGCCAGCCTGTTCGAGGTACCAGGGCCGGCCAGCTGGGGGACCAGCTGGGCAGTGGGGCCGCTGGGGCCGCGCTGGCTCCTCACCGCTCATGCAGAGCCTGCCTTCTCCCCAGGAAGCCCACAGGATGGTGCGGGAAGCCAACATGAAGCAGGCAGCGTCGGAAAAGCAGCTGAAGGAGGCGCGGGGCAAGGTGAGGCCCGGCCAGCTCCCAGACAGGTGCATCTAACAGAGCCCGGCGTACAGTGTGATGCCAGGCAGGCCATGGGTCCGCTCTGAGCCTCAGTTTCCCCATCTGTAAAATGGGTGCCTCAGTCCCCACCTCAAAGGCTGTTCCAGGGGTAGCAGGGGGGTTAGGTACCAGTCACCGCCAGGACAGGCTGTCCTGAGCTGGGGTGGCCGGTGGTTGACGGCCACCTCATCCCGGCCAGATCGACATGCTGCAGGCAGAGGTGAGCGCCTTGAAGACACTGGTCCTCACATCCACACCAGCCTCCCCCAACCGCGAGCTCCACCCACAGCTGCTGAGCCCCACCAAGGCCGGACCCCGCAAGGGCCACTTGCGTCATAAGAGCACCGGCAGCACCCTCTGCCCCGCTGTGTGCCCCGCGGCTGGACATACCCTCACCCTGGACAAGGAGGGCAAAGAGGTGAGGGGTGGTGGGCGGGCAGTGGACACGGGAAAGGGGGACGGTGTCCAGCATCAGCCAGGTAGTGGGGCCCAGTGGGGAGGCCTGACGCCTCACACTGTGACCTGGAGCCTGGCCTGCCATCCCCGGGCCTCTGTGTCCTCTGTCTGGGAAGGCTGGGCAGCCTTTTTGTGATAATGAGGTTTGGCCCTCAGCCTCTGCGTGTACCCTGTGTACACCTCATGGGTCCCGTGAGGGCCTGGTCGCCTCTTCATGCCCCTCCAAGCAGTAGGTGGTATTCTGGGCACCTGAGGCTGGCCTGGGGCCTGAGGGCCTGGCCTGGGTGGGGGGGGATGGGGGAGTTCTTCAGGAAAACACCTTCCCTGGGCCTAAGGAGGCTACTGCCAGGCCTCTGGGGACAGGCTGCTTGGGCCCTGCATGCCTGCAGCCCTGAGGTCCAGGACCAGCTCGTGACATCCCTGGATTCGAGGGTCCTCAGCACCTTCTGCCTTGGTACGTAGACAGGCAGAGCCTTTGGGGGCTGTCTCCCTCCCCCCTCACCTTGGCTACATAGGGTATTTGGTCCAGGCTGGGCAGTGGGCTGTGATGTCCTTGACCGTGGGTCCTTGGGCAAGTGAAGGCACCTGCCAGAGCCTCAGCTTCCTCACATAAGGGCCCCCCACTGCCCATGGTGACTGATAAGACCTGGGTGTCAGGAGCTCAGCTCAGGGCCGCACTCAGTGAGCCCTACAAGGGCTACATGGGACTCGGGGTCCTGTGGTCTCTGAGCCCCCAGCTCCATCCTGCCCTGTGTCTCTGGGGCTTCCAGGGAAGGGACGCAGGCCAGGCCTCGCCCCCTATTTCCGAGTTCTCAGCTTCTGACCAAACACTAACATCTCCTTCCTCCTGTCTGTCTCTGTGCACCTGTCATCTGTCTGTCTGCCCTGCCCCCCCCCCCCCAGCCTGGGCTGCCCCCCCTCCTCTCCCTGCTCCTCTGCGTGGTCCCCAGCAAAGCTGTTCACCTCACCTACGAGCCGGCCTGGCAGCTCCTGTCTGGGGAGCCGCTCACGGCCCCCACCTCTGCTACCTCTTTCTCCTTTTCCCGACAGGTAATGGCTGGGGAGAGGGGCCGCCCCTCTGCCCCCGCCCAGCCTCACTCACACTGCATGCGCCCCAGGGCGGCCAGCCAGTCGTCTCTCCCGAGTAGGCGGCCCCGTGTGTGTTCCCTCCGTGTGCATGTGTCTGTGTGTGCGGGGGGCGGGTGGGGGGACCTGCAGGGCCCATCTTCAGCTTTTCCTCCTCCAGGAGGCAGAGAGGGGCTTCAGGACGAGGCCCTGGACCCAAGTCTGCAACCTTGTAGAGCCGGGAAGCTAAAAGCACACCTGGCTATGAAAGTTTGAGTTCTGAGGCCCTTGGTACAAAGGGAAGGAGGCGGTTCTTCCTTGGAGCTCTGTCCCCCGCTCGGCCACTGGGGACAGACCCGCTGGCAGGCTGGGGCCTGCCCCGCAACCTCCCTGGCTCCCCACCATCTTCAGCTCCCCCCACCCCCGCCCCCTGTGCCTTAACCACTCTCTCCGGCTCACCCTCCCCTACAGGTGGACACAACCCTGTTTGCAGAATTCCAGGCCTGGCGGGAATCGCCCACCCTGGACAAGACCTGCCCCTTCCTCGAAAGGGTGTACCGGGAGGACGTGGGCCCCTGTCTGGACTTCACCATGCAGGAGGTGAGGCGGGGTAGAGGGTGGCTGGCCCCGGGGCACGGCCCCTCAGCCGGAGGCCAGCCCCTCACTGCCCCGGCCTGCCGCCCTGCTTTGTCGCAGCTCTCAGCGCTGGTCCGGGCCGCGGTGGAGGACAACACGCTCACCATCGAGCCCGTGGCTTCGCAGTCGCTGCCCACCGTGAAGGTGGCCACAGTTGAGCGTGGCAGCACCAAGTAAGCTCAGCGCCCTTCATCCTTTGCTGCCCGCTTGGGAAAGCCACACCTAGCCCCGCACTCTGCCGAGGCAGTAGCCGGGGACCCGGGACCCAAGCGGGGGCGGGAGTGGGGCGCACAGGCCTGGCTGGGGAGGGGTGCAGAGGCGCGGTGGCTGACATCAGGCAGGGCAAGGAGGCATCTTTGGCACAAATCCCTGCCTCTAGTCATAGATCCCCAGGCCCTACCGGGAGTGTGGGAGCCAGAGTCTCCCTCTTCCTGGCTGGCCTGCCGGGCATCCCTCTCCCGCCCCCATCCTCTCTCCCACAATGGGTTCTGGGCCCCGACTGACATGTAAGTGATGTCAGCTGTTGGCTCTCCTTGTGCTAATAAATAACCAAACAGCCCTGGTATCTTGTCCCTCCTGCGACTCAGCTGCCATCGAGCAGGGCTTGCAGCAGAACCAGACAGCCGGGGTGGAACAAGGGGCAGAGGTGGGGAGCACTTTCCCTCGGCAGCCCAGGATTTGACCTGCCAGGGAAGCCCCAGGGGGGAGCCTTGGCACAGAGGGGCACATTTGAGCCGGGTTTTGAAGGATAAATAGCAGTTTGCCAAGTAGGGAAGGGCCTTTCAGGCAGAGGGACCAAAATGAGTGAAGGTATGAGAAGCCAGGGTATTAATGGAAACATCACTAGGTTTGTGGGCAGAGCAGTGGGGTGGGTAGGGAGATAGGGCTGAGGCCACAGAGGATGTTTGGGGCCAGAGTGTAAAAGGTCTTGAATGAGGTTTGGGCTTTGACCCACTAGGCCAAATCATCAATAGATGTTTCCTAAAAAGAGAGTTGCCAAGTCCAATCAGAGTCACAGTGAACCTGGAGGCAGCAAAGGCACTGATAAGTCCTGCAACCCAGGAGCCTACTTAACCTTTCTCTGCTCCAGAGTCTCCATAATGGTTTCCTGGGCAGTAGGAAAGCAGCAGGGAACGATGGTGGGCTAGGGGTGGGCTTTTGGAGGAGCCCCTGGCTATAATGTGGAGAAGGGGAGAGACGAGGCAAAGGGCTGGTTGGAGGAGCTAAGGGGATTCAAGCAAGAGGCCCTGCTGGCATGACCTAGCCTGAGGACTCGGTGACCAAGTGGAGGAGAGAATGGACTCCTGTTTAGTTGGGGAAGGCGTGACTGAGCCTGAGAGTCCCGGTAAAGTAGGGGGTACGTTTTTAGGGGCTGCAGAGAGGGGAACTTTGATAAGATACCTGGCATGAGGTGCACTGGGCTCTCCTGCCCACTAGGGGCAAGGTGAGGGGTTTAGGGGTGAGATCCAGCTTAGGTCAAAGGTCTGTCCCAGGGACTGGGATCTCTCCTTGGCCTTGCCCCCGGCTCCTGGGGAAGGTGGGGTCGAGGGAGAGGATGCCAGGCCCCGACCCCAGGTCCGCTTGCCTCTCCGAGCTCCCTTGGTGCATCCTTCTGCCTGCTGCATCCTCCCTGCATGAGCTGGGTGGGTGAGCCCCCGCCAGCCCCCACGGCCCCGTCTGCTTTCCTCTAGTACCTGTGCCCTGAGCGGGCTGGCTCGTGCCTGTTGCCACCGAATCCGGCTTGGGGACTCTGAGAGCCACTACTACATCTCGCCGTCTTCCCGGGCCAGGGTGAGTCATCCAGTGGGAGGGTCACTGGGCTTCTTAGGGGCCCCCTGGGCTGGGACCCTGGGCCAGCCTAGGAGCTCAACCTTGATCTGCAGAACAGGGCACAGACTCAGGGAGGTACGGAGACCGACTCAGGCCACACAGCCAAGCCTGGTGAATTAGTTTGTCATTACTGCAGAACCAATTACCATAAACTTAGTGGCTTAAAACAACCCCCATTTATTATCATGCTCTCCCTGGGGCAGGAGTGAGCACAGCTTAGCTGGATCTTCTGCTCAGGGGCTCAGGAGCTGCAGTCAAGGAGTAGGCTGGCTGCCTGCTTTCTGGAGATAGTGGTCCTCTTCCGAGCTCACATGGCTGTTGGCAGGACTCAGTCCCTCGGGGGTGGGGGGGGGGGTGGCGGGGGCGTGAAGGACTGAGGTACCTGTTTGCTTGCCGAAACCTAATCATGGGAGTGACATTAGAATTCAGGTTAAAATTCCAGGCTCCTGCCTCCCAGCTCAGGCTCTGGCCCCAGGCTTTCGAGAAGGTTCTGAGGCCTGGCAGTAGTGGTGGATTCCACGAGGCCTCCGGGAATCCCAGCTTCCCTCCTCACCTGCCGAGTGGCCCAGGCTGGGTCAGTGGACCTCCCCGAGCTGGGGGATAAGGGCGGGGTGGTCCCCGTTCCTCTGTCCCCTTACAGACTGTGAATAGGATTGTAAGGAACCAAAGAGAATGCGTTAGAAGATTCTGAAGCTTGGTGCACAGGTAGCACAGAGTGGATGGGCCCTTCTGTAGGAACCATCTCCTGCCCTTGACCTACTAGAGGCTGCTCATAGGGATTAAGGTGGACAGATGGCCCCGCTGCTAGGCAGCTTGTCTGGTCCCGACAAGCTTCCGCAGGGTGTCCAGTGTATTGTCCCGAAACCTCCCAGAGCAGCGAGCTGAGCTCCATTTGCAGATGGGGAGTCTGTGCCTTAGAAAGGGGGGGTGTGACCTGGCCCTGGGGCCTCCCCGTTCTGAGCCCAGTCCGCCTTCCCTGCAGCCTCCGCCCCGCGCCTCTGTGCCCAGAGCCCTCTCCAGGGGCCTTTTTCTGATCCCCACCAGGGCTCAACAGAAGGAGGCTCACCAGACATTCTGTGCCCGGCGGAACTGTATCTATAGATATAAAAACTAAAAAAACACTGTAGAACTCTGTTTCTTCCAAAGGCCTGCATGTCTCTGCGTCGGGCAGAGCTGGGATGGGAGACAAGAACCGTGTGAAGTTTTAGGAGGTGGTCCCCACCCTGAAGAGACCAAGGAATGTGGCATCCATAGGGAGAAGAGGTTTCCGTCCCCAAAGCACAGCCCTGGGGAGAGAACCCCACTGCTCCCTGCCTCTCCTTGCTCGCCAGCCTCCCATGGGGGCCCACTGGCCACCTCACCACAGCCCCTCCTGAGCCACACCGGCTTAGTCCCCTCTGGGGCACCCCTCTCTCACGCTTGCCTGGGCCACCAACCCCCTGCACCCACTTTGTCCTCCTGGCTGGCAAGGATTCCTATGTGTTTGAGGCCCCCCCCCGGAACTCTGGACCCTGTGGGCCCCCACACACTTGGCGTCCCTCCCCCCGGGGCGCTGGACATTGAGTGGGTGCTTTTGGGGCACAGCTGCTGGCCACCTTCTGCCCTGTCTCTGGCTGGGCTCCCTAAAAGCTGAACCTAAGATGAGGATTTTATGCCATTCTTAGGAGGACTGAGGAAAGCAGAATGGCGGGGTGTGGCCTCAGCTGGAGTCTGGCTGCAACCTGATCCATGGGGGTTCTGGAGCCCAGGGTGGGTTCCACCCGGAGGCAAGGGGGCTGGCCTTTTATATACCGCATGCCAGCCAGCCCCCAGCCATACCCCCCTGCAGGGCTAGGGGGTACAGAGGGGCACCCATGAGCCCTTGGTGGCCAGCACTCTCAGCCATGGGGAGAGGGGCCCCAGCCTGGGGAAGGGGCCTGGGCAGGGTACCAGCAGCACCCGCTCTGCAGAGGAGAGAAGGGCCCACGTCTGAGCCAACTTGGGGTCCGCGGTGCCCAGCATAGGGCATATGGAGCAGGCCTCAGGCCAGGCTGGGGGCTTCAGGCCTGGGGATCCAGGGCAGCCCCAGTGAGCAGCTTCTGATCCCCCTGCCTATCCTGGCATTACCAGGAGCACTGGGCCAAGGCCTGGTTGGCCAGGGCCTGCAGCACGCAGAGCAGGCAGGCCCCTCAGGATGAGCGTGGATTCAAGGGCAGGCCGCCTGGTTTCACCTTCCAGTTCAGCCACTTACTGTCTCTGTGGGCTCTGTAATTGTTGTCTGGTGCCTTTGTTCTTGGAGTCTCTGTTTTCCCCATGTGTAAAATGGGAATAATAAGCATGTCTGCTTCACTGGATGCATGTGCTGGATTAAATGTTAGCTGCTGCTGTTGTTTTTATTGGGAGTAGTACTAATACCACCGTTGGTAATTAAATTTTATTTTATTTATATATATATTTTAAAGATTTTATTAGAGAGTGGGGGGGGGCAGGAGCAGGGGGAAGGGGCAGAGGCAGAGGAAGAAGCAGACTCTCCCATTGAGCGGGGAGCCCGACTCGGGGCTCGATCCCAGGACCCTGGGACCATGACCTGAGCCGAAGGCAGACGCTTAACCGACTGAGCCACCCAGGCGCCCGGGTAATTAAATTTTAGAGCCCAGCCCTGTTCAATTGAGGGAGCATTACCTGGCTCTGATGGGACATGGGGTTTCCCACTCTGGTCTCTGATCTGCCCTGGCTTTTGGGGAGACCCCAAGTGTGAGGGCTGGCTGGTCACAGCCTCCCCGCTTCTGCCCCCAGATCACCGCAGTGTGCAACTTCTTCACTTACATCCGCTACATCCAGCAAGGCCTGGTGCGGCAGGAAGGTGAGCGCCCCCTGGTGGCCGGCGGGGCTGGCCTGTGGGAGGGAGCGGGCGGGCCAGCAGCAGTGGGGTCAACCTACGCGCGTTGTTGCCTGGACAGAGGGGAAGACTCTGCCAGGCTCTGCCAGGTCCCGCTGCCTTCTCCCCGCCAGAAACTTCTCCCAGGCCCCGGGGCTTGTGGGGACTGCTCCCTGTTACTGGCCTGGCATTGGAAGCCCTGCACGATGGGGTGTCCCTTGTGGATCTCCTCCCCACTGGGGGTGGCCTCCTCATGGTCATTTGACACCAGCTGCCGCCTCCCACTTTACCCTTGCCCACCCAGCAGGTCCTCCATCTACCTGTTGTCCCCTCTACCCCTGTTCTGCAAGGCCTAGCATCCCGCTCCTCCACCAAGCTTGTCAGTTTGAAGTCTGAGCCTCTCCTCCCCAGCTTGGGCATCAAGCTTTGGCCTTGGAGGGGAACTCGGACTGACCCCGTGGCTCTGCTGACGGCTCAGGGTCTCTGAGACCCCAGGGAGATGGGGTTGGGAAGCATTTGTGGCCCGCCAAATGCGTGGCAGTGTGCTCATGCATGTCGGTGCTGGGCTGGGGGGCGATGCATGGTGGTGCGGAGTTTGTTCAGCACTCAAAACAGTTTGCAGGGCCTCAGTGTGGAGCCTCAAAGAGGTCGGGCCACTCACTGAGATCATCTGTGCTGGGGGGCTGGGGGAGCCCTAGGTGCCTACCAGCTGCCCTGCCCAAAGCCAGGGGAGAGGGACCCGGCCATCTGCCTGAGGTGACCCTGTCCCTGAGCTGTCCACCTTCGTTCCGCCTGCAGCGGAGCCGATGTTTTGGGAGATCACGAGGCTGCGGAAGGAGATGTCGCTGGCCAAGCTCGGCTTCTTCCCCCAGGAGGCCTAGGGCATGGCCCGGGCCTAGAGGGGGGCTCTCAGCAGCAGCAGACCCCTGCCCCAGCACAGACAGACAGGAAGACAGAGTCCTGGATCCGGCCCTGAGCCAGAAGCTGAGCAGATGGACAGATGGCCAGGCTGCGGACGCCTTGCTGAGCTGGTCCCAAACCTTTGTCCCGGGACAGACAGGACCTCCTGAGCCGACGCGTCTCCCTTCATCAGTGGCGCACAGCCGCCAGGAGACTTCCAAGGAAGCACCAAAGACCGAGAAGCTTGGACCCATACTCAGGGGCTCAGCCCTTAGGAGGGGGTCCCCGGGGCAGCACCCCCTTTGCGGGCCTGGGACCTGCTGCTTGCAGGTGCCTTGTTGCTGCCATGTCCTCAGAAAGGGGCCACGCTGGGTGGCCTGATTTCCAGGGTATCCCCCCACCTCTGGTCCCAAGCCCTGGGCCACCAGCGCCCGCTGGTGGCCATCCCTCACCCATTCCCAGGTGGCCTCCCTGTCGGACTGCCCCTAGCGGGCCCCCCCGTGTCCGGTGTCCGCGGGGCGGTGGGGCCACAAGGGGCTGTCAGGGGCTTCCACACCAACCTGGATCTGCTTGAGAACTGCCCCCAAACTGCTCTTAAGGTGGATCAGGGCCCCTCCTCCTTGCACTTGACCTTCCCCCTCCCCCGTCTGAGCCCTGTGCTCAGGGAGGCCTTGCCCCTACCACCGCTGGAAGGATTAGGATACTTTTCTCCCGAAGTAAAACACAGACAGGGCCTCAGGACACCAGTGTCTGTGTTCAGCTGTGGGTGGCCATTCAGACAATGGGGGCTGAGGCCGCCAAGCCCTGCACACAGGACTGGGGTAGGGTGGGCAGGACCCAGGCCCCTCCTCACCCCTCACAGCCCACTTGGGACTGGGGTCCAACCTGGACACATCCCTCACCACAGCTGATTTCCTCCTTTGGATGGAATGTAACACGATCTCTATTTAATAAAGGAAGGCTTTGTTGGTAGAGGCTGGGCGCCACGCGCCTTCACTCCTGCGCCCTGGGGTTCAGGCCAAGGCTTGGGCATCTGAAGGAATGAAACCAAATCCTTCCCTAGCCCGCCCTCGTGCTTGGGATTAGGCCCAAATCCTGAAGGGATTGCTGTGGGGAGTACCACTCGAGGCCTCTCCAGCGGTCCGTGGGGCTGTGGGTTTTCAGGGCCGAGCCTGGCTTTCTGCCGAGGGGCCTGCTGTGGGGAGAGCAGCGGTGCTGAGGCTGCCCCTCGCGCTGTCTCGTGGGGCAGATCACCCTCTGGTCTCCCTGTGTCTGTCTAACGGGAGGTTAGAGTTCGCGAGGCTGCCTGGCGAGAGCTGGACAGTGGCGGGATCGATTGGTGATGTCTGCCAGCGGCGCAGGCAGGGATAAGGCTGCTAGACTCTTAGCAAGGTGTGGACCTGGGGAGCTATCTTGTGATTCCAGATCCCCTGCCCACCTGTAGGGGTGTGGGTCCAGGCCCGTGGGGGTCCCGGGGAGGGGGGAGCGTAGCAGCCTCTGGTCAGTGTGTACTGGGGCTGGTGAGGGGGTCCCTACTGGCCTGAGGCCTGAGGCCGTCTGTGGGCTGGCCAGGACTCTGTCAAGGCCACCCAACCCTATCACCGTCTCCAGCCAGGAGCCTTTTCACTCTTGGTCTCCTGCCTTGCAGATTCCCCCTTCCTTCCCCCACTTCCTCACGGGGTGATCCCAACATCCTCTCCTGCATACCCGCCTCTTTCTGCCCTCCTCTTGGTCAGTCCTGGGTCAGCTGGGGGAGAAAGAGAATGAAGGTCTGGGCCCTGAAGCTTCTGTGCCCCTGGACGAGCCACCCCCAGGGACGAGGAGACACCAGGCCACATTTCAGAGCCCTGGCAGAGGGTCCCACAGCCGACTCGCTTGGCCTGCCCCCAGGACAGGATTTCCTGTCAGGCCAAGGCGGGGCTGTGGTGGGCAAACAACAGCGGGTGGGGTGCTTGTGGGGGACCCAGGGGCACACAATCTGGCTCAGGACCTCCCAACAGTGGCTAAGATCTGAGCACTAACATCAGCCCCAGGGCTGGCTCCACGCCCTTTAAGCGAACCAGGGCACTTTACCCTCAGAGAAATCCCGTGAGGTACTACTATTTCCCCATTTTGCAGATGAATCCCCTGAGGCACCGAGAGGTCACACAGTCAAGGGTGCCCCCAGGACAGGAATGCCTGAGCCCAGCTCCAGAGCCAGCACCCAGGACTCCTTGCACGAGACACCTGCCTTGTGCCTGACGCTGGATGAGGCCCTTCCCTGTTTTTCAGAGACGTAGAAACTGAGTCTCAGGCAGAGGCGGAGCTGCATTTTCATTAGGCTTGTTTCCCACATTTTTACGGGGTTACAGCTGCTCCCCCACCCCCATTCTTCAGGCTTCTGGGGTGACTGGGGGCCCTCTGGAGGGAGAGGCTCAGGGCTTCGGCTCTTGGAGTTGGGAGAGGTTTAACTGACATCAGCCGGACAGGAGTTTTTCCTCTTAAGTGAATTTCTAGATAACTCTGTAAGTGCTCCCGGCATCTGTGGTCACCTCTTAAAAGCTAGCTCCAACCGTGGCCATTGAGCCTGAGCCCGCGCGCGCACCTTCCACATTGCTCTGCTGTGTCACGTTTTACCATCCACCAAGCCCGCCCGGATTGGATGCTGCCGGGACTGTGTACCTGGGCCACGGGGCTCCTGTCTGGGCCTCAGTTTGCTCCTCCATGAGTTGGGAAGATTGGACCACGTGACCTTTGCAGCCCCTCCCCCACCCCTTTTTCATTTATTTCATTGGGGTAAAAAGCACAGTTTACCATCTTAACTTCCTGCCATCGTCTGTACGTGCCACACTTTCTTTACCCATCCATCCCTTGATGGACATGTGGGTTGCTCCCACCTACTAGCTAATGTGAATGATGCTGCCATGGATGCGCGAGAGCAGTGATTTCTTCGAGGCCTTGCTTTCAGTTCCTTTGGATATTTACCGAGAGGCGGGTTCGCCCGGTGATATGCTGCCGTTCTGTCTTCAGTTTTCCGAGGAACCTCCAGATCATCTTCCGCAGAAGTGGTACCATTTTACGATCCTGCCAACAGCGCACAGGGGTTCCGGTTTCTCCACATCCTCGCCAACACGTGTCAACGTTGGTGTTTTTTGATAATTGCCTGTGAGGTGATAGCTCACTGTGGTTTTGATGTGCATTTCTCCGATGCTTAATGCCCTTGAGCTCATCTTTTCATATGCTTGTTGGCCTTGGACATCCTGAGGAGCCCTACTGCACACCAGAGTGATGCCTCCGGGGAGAGACTTTCGTGGCTGGTCGGACAGCTCTTCTGTCATTCTGTGGCCCCCGGCCCCCCTCACATGGCAACGAGTTGTGTCCAGGGCCTAATAACCAAGCCCACAGTGTGGCGAGCTTTAGCTCAAAGCCAAGTTGCAAAGCTCTGACTTGAGTCCACTTTGTGCGTCTGCTGAGAACACACACTGCCTGGGCTTTAGGACTGCTCTTTCTGGTAGGCCCAGAGCTTCCCCATGTTCCCCCAAAGGGGCCACCGCCGCACCTCTGCCGCTTGCCCGGGCCCCTGCTGGTCTGCACAAGTATTCAGCTCCCTGACCGTGGCTAGTGGTTCCGTGGGGGCTGGAGACTTGAGTGTGTCCCACGAGAGGCGTGTCAGCTCACGGCCAGGAGAAGCTCTGGGCCAGGGGCCAGCCACGGGTTGGAGGGGCTCAACCTCAAGCAGGCACCCTCCCCCCAAAATGCTCCAGCCGGCCAGACCCTCCCGGGCCTTTTGGCTAGTTCTCCCCTCCCCCTGCCTAAGCCCGATTCCTGGCGGTGGCCCAATGGCAGCTCAGGAATGTCAAGTGGAGCCTCTCCCTGACAGGGAGGGTGCAGGGAGGGGGATAATAGAGTCTCAAGTTCTCCTGGAGCCCCTGATTTTAGGAGAGTTGCAAGGTCCACTGGATTGAAGCCTGGAGGGGTAAAGCCACCTATGGAAGGCCCCGAGGCCTACGGAGAAATCGTGTGGGCAGCTGTTGGTTCCGCTCTGAGAAAGAGACACACAGTTCAGGCCTTACAGGAACACAATGACAGGCGTCAGGAGAGCTTGACCACCGCTCTCTCCTTGCCAGGATCAAGTGGCTGGAGGGGCAGCACCGCCCAGAGCCCTGTCCTTGCTTTACGGCCTGGGGGACCCTGTGCAGGCCTTCATCTTCCTCATCTGTCTGGGAGCGGCTGGGGCAAGTGGAGGTTCTGACCCACTCCAGTCCCCCAGCGGCCTTGCATGCGGCTGAGACCAGGTCGGGGCCCAGCGAAGGCGGCAGGGGTCAGCATCTGAACCCTGAGGGCTGCTGAAGCTGGGGTGGAGGCCCCGCCCCTTGTGGAGGGGCTGGAGATTGGGGCGGGAGGTTCAGTTCCTGTAAGAGCCTGCCCCCTATCCTTGAGCTCACCTGCAAACATGGTGGCAGCAGGGGTATCTGCACTCACCGCCCACCTCAGCCGCCAGCCACACACACCTCTGCTGCCCCCCACCCCCCCACACACATGCTCAGGGAGGGGTTCAAGGACACCTCCGTGCTCAGGCAGCCCAGGGCCATGGGCAAGGCCTTAACGGTTGTCTTGGCAACCAAATAGAGGTCTCTCGGTACCAAGGAGAACCCAGAAGCCCCTTCAGCCTTTCCTGGCGCCCTGGCCCTCCTGCCCCACAAATACTAGCTTTAATGATTTACTACAAATTGTTAAACCAAGATAAAAGGTTAGCATATCGGAGAAATATACTTCGTGTTCTCCAAGTGCATTCCCTGAACCAGCGCAGCAGCATCACCCCCCCGCGAACCTGTTCCAAATGCAATTCTCCGCCCCCAAACCAGCCCTGCTGAATCCCACCCTGGTGGGGAGCGCAGCGGTCCTGCCTTAACAGGCTCTCCGGTGATCCCGCTGTGCTCGAGTTTCATACCCCCGCTGCCCCGCAGCATAACCTTGGCTTGATTGCATTCCATGTCGAGTGTGAACGCCTCGCTTCTAGGAACAGGTGTCTTTATCTCAAAAACACACAAAAAGTAGTTTGGGGAGCACCTTACACTCTCAAAAGGACTTGAATTTATTTAAGTAAAAATGGGGGAGGGGGCTGCAACAAGCAGAGCAGCCAATGAATGACAGCGACCCGCTACCGATGCCGGGGCCCCTGCCCCCCTTCCACATCCCCACCCTGCAGCCCCAGCGGCAGGAAGACCACGCCCCCCCCTCCCCCGCAGACCGCCCCGCGCGGGGCCGGATGGCGCGGCGGGTCGCTCAGCCCCGACGGCGGCCTCGCTGCGCAGACGCTGGGGGCCGATTGTTTGAAAGCTATTTCCAGTCACCCCGAGGCAGCGCTCCCACCTCCGTGCGCTCAGGACTGAACGTTCCAGGACGCGTGGCTGGAAGCCCCGTGTGCGCAGACTGTGGTTCCAAACCCCGCTGGCGCAGACCTGGGCCCCGAGGGCAAGGCCGCACCGGTCAAGGGTGTAAAGTCCCCGCCCCTCCCCCGTGCCCCCCGCCCCGCCCGCCGGGCGCCGCGAGCCGCGAGCCGGGAGCCGGGAGCCCGGCGCAGGGAAGCGCCCGGCGTGGTGGCCGCGGCCCCCGCAGGCGGGGTGGGCCCGCCGGGACACCGCCCGGACACCGCCCTCGCCGGCCCGGAGCGCGGCGCAGCCAATGGAGGCCGAGGCGCCGCGCGGGGATTGGAGCGGGCGCGGGGCGGGCCGGCGGGGCCGGGCGAGGGGAGGAGGCGAGGCGGGCGCTGTCAGCGCGGTTATAAGGGAGGGAAAAGTTGCCTGCGCCGGGAGCCGGGCAGGCGCACGCTCGTACGGCGGCCGCAGCGGCAGGGCGGGGCCGCGGAGGAGCCGGTGGCGGCGGAGGACGCCCCCGGGGCCGCGACTCGCTCCCCTCGGGGTCTCCGGCGGACCTCGCCAAGGTACCGGCGGCCCGAGGGCTTTCGCACGCAGCCATGGGCGGCGTCGGGGAGCCGGGCGAGGGACCCGCGCAGCCGGGGGCGCCGCTGCCCACCTTCCGCTGGGAGCAGATCCGCCAGCACAACCTGCCGGGCGACAAGTGGCTGGTCATCGAGCGTCGCGTCTACGACATCAGCCGCTGGGCACAGCGGCACCCGGGGGGCAGCCGCCTCATTGGCCACCACGGCGCGGAGGACGCCACGGTAAGGAAGCCCACCGCTGGCCGGGTGGAGCCTGGCGCTGGCTGGGGCCTGGTCGTGGGCACTGGGACTCTCTCTACTTGAGGGGTCTGGCATCCTTTCTACTCTTCGCTGACCTTTGAGCTCCTGGTCCGGGACCCGGGATTGGGATGGACAAGCCAGGGCCGGATGTGGAGTAAGGAGGCCAGGTCTCTGCATGGAGGACCTGCACACCGGGCCGCAGGGCCCGGCAGGGCCAGAGCGGGTCTGTGCAGGAGTAAGGGGCTCTCAGAGGTGGGTGTGTCATGGTCAAGGAGCCCTCCTTGTGCCCTGAGCTCCTCCTCTCAGTTCTGGGTCCCCCAGGCCAGGTTCCTTTTGCTGAGTGCCAGGGGTAGGGTGGGGTCCCCCCGGGAGACTGGCAGGGATGTGCCACCAGAGGCTGGGGGCTGGGCAGCAAAGCTTGGGCAGGGCCCAGAGGTCTGTGGCTTTTGCAAGAGCCACTGTAAACCTCTCTGAGGGGCAGTGACTCACCTCTCCTGGGCTGGCAGCTACACGTGGGAGAACTTTGCCAGCCAGGCTGGGTGGGCCTCCTCGGGAAGCATGGTCACCCCAGGAATAGGCTGGCCCTGGCGGACCCCGACTTCCCCTTCCCAGCCCATGTCTAGACATGCCTTGCCAAGGAGGGATGTGGCCTGGTCCACTGGGACTGTCTGGCCGGAGTCCAGCAGTCCCCCATCCAGAGATGACGAGTTGAGGCCACGATGCTCTGCCTTGAACGTCTAAAATTCTGGGTTGGCCACCCTGAGTACCAGGAGTCTTCAAGATATCAGGAGATGAATCCCTAACTGGCAGAACTTTAAGCAGCAGAAGAAATTGTGCTCTGTCCCAGGAGGTTAGTGTCCCTGTTTACCGGGTTGGGCAATCTCCATGGACTCTTTAAGGGAAAAGGTCTTTCTTCCCCACTTCTACCCTAAGAAGCTGAGGGTTTAGAGTCAGAAGCCTCCTGAAAGTCTAGAACCTGACAGAAAGCCTTGTCCATGGGCCAGGTGGTGGCCATGGAGTTGAAGATGACTGGGGGCCAACAAGTGTGTGACCACGCACAGGCCTGTATGCGTGTGCACTGTACACATTTGTGTGCATGGTCGTACGTGTGTGCATTTCTGCTGGGGGTTGGGGGGTGAGGTGCCACGACCCTGACCACCCCTCAAGGCCACCCCAACCTTGGAGCTGAGGGGCAGGATGGAGGCAGGAGAGGGGAAGGATGACATAGAGCATTTCTCAATTACTTGCTCCTGCTTGGTGCCCAGGCCGGTGCTGGGGGCCTCCCGCATGGGAACCCCATCCTACAGTTAGGGCTCGACCCCGAGACCTCCATCTGACAGATTTCGCATTGGTTCATCGCCCGTAAGGTCTGTTTCCCATTTCCAAAAAGCAATCTGTCTGCTCCTTGGGGCTGGGTCCTGGCTCTGCCACTGGAGACTTTGAGTGACCTTGAACCGGGTGTTACTCCTCTGAGCCTCAGTTTCTTCATCTGTAAAGTGGGGAGAGCTGAGCCAGACAGTGAGCCGCCTGCGGGCAGGACCGTGCCTTCTCAACTTTGTGGCCCTGGGGCTGCCACGTAGTGGCTCCTGGTTGGTACGTGTGGCTGGCTGGTAAGCGTGAGTGTGCCCTGCAAACCACACAGGGCAGTGGACTAGCCAGGGCATGGCCGCCCCTGGGCTGGGTGGCCTTGTCTCATTCTATCCAGGTCTGGAACGGGAAGGAGTTGCACTGGGGCCATCTTAGTTTCCTCAGGGCTCCAAACACTGGGCCGGAGTTGCCAGAAATACCTGGTCTGTTCGGGCCAAAGGGGTTCTGAGGTGGCTGGGGGGCGGGGGGCCCCAACGTTCGTCTCTGATGGGCCCACAGCACAGATGACAGATGCTGTGTGTGGTCGAGTCCAGGCCCAGGCACCCCATTCCAGGCTGTGTTCCCTCCCCACCCTTCATTAGCCCCAGCCGCCCATCAGCTGTTCTCATGTCCAGGCAACAGAAGCCTTCCTGCCAGGAAATTCCCAGAGTTCCTGTGCCATGAAGTCAGCCTGTGGCCATCCTGGGATACAAAGCTGGGTACCCTGGGGAGAGTGCTCTGGGCCCTGAGCCAGGTTTGCCTAAGAAGTCAGAGGCGGCTTGAGACTAGCTGAGCCAGCCAGGGAAGGGCGAGGCCCGGCTGTTGCTGGTCAGAAGTATACCAGGGCTGGGCACTGAGTACCTACTGTGTGCTGGGCTCCAAATTCAGCATTTGATTGATAGATACTCTTCTCATCCTCAGGATACCCCTATGAGGCAGGTACTTTTAGTGATTTTCCCACTTTACAGATGGGAAAACTGAAGCTCAAAAAAGGAAAGTGACTTGAAATTAAGTGGCAGGGTCTGAGATGTGAATCCATAGCCCATCCTCTTAAACATGCTGCCCTGTGGCTTAACTGGGTTTTTTCCATTCATTCATTCTTCACTTACGGAATCATTAAACCCACCAGCAGATAGATATTCAGTGAGCATACTGTATCCACCAAACTCTGTTCTAACCTCTGAAGATACAGCCGCGAACAAAACATCGCAAGGACGAAGTTCCTTGGCAGAGGATTGAGCTAGAGCAGAGACTCAGAGGTGGGAAGGTACTCAAGGAACAGCAAGGATATTGGCGGGGCTGGAGTGCAGTAGTGGGGAGAGGGGCACGCAGTGAGGTCCAGAGGTAACGGGTAGCTGGCTCCCGCTGGGCTTCTGTGTCGCTGAAAGCAGAACTTCGGTTTTATTCTAAGGGGATCTTGGAGGGCAGAGCAGGGAAGCCAGGGCAATCTGAGATACATTTAAAAGGATCCCTAATTTGGAGGGGAAGGCAGAGCCCTCCAGGAGAAGGGCAGGAGGCTAAGGGAAGAGACAGTGGGGACCTACCTTCTCCCAGGTGAGGTCACTCAGAAGAGGTGGCCATTCACCTGGGCTCTGAAGGGCAGGCATGGCCAGGGCAGAAGGCAGGAGCTGCTCGGGGCCCAGGTGCACCAGGGGGGCGGTATTAGGAGTTAGCTTCAGGGGGTGTTCAGACAACAACGCACTGAAGGCGGGTATGAGTGTTGGCCCATTTTGCAGATGAGGAGACAGGCTGAATGTGGGTGACATGAAGGGACTTTCTTGGGGCCCTCAAAGGGCAGGGCCTTGTCCTTGGGCTTGGAGGGTGGGGTTTGTGTCTGGGTCAGAGCTGGGGGGAGGTGGGGCAGATGGGAGGCTCTGGGGGGGGGGGGGCTCAGAGGGGGCTGGCCAGGAATGCAGAGGACCTGGCTGCAGAGCCCATGCTCTTCCCACCCACCACGCCGGCTGCCCGCATAGCCCGGCTGCCTGACAGCACTCCCCATGGAGTGTGACCTCCCTGGGCTCCGTGGGTGGTTTCTGCAGGGTCCCCACCCACTCAGGCTCCTTCCCAGGGTAGTTGCAGTGCCAGGCTCCTGCCCTGGGGGAGTGCTGGGCAGGAACACTGTGCAGATGTAGGGACGCTCGTGGCCCCAGCACGCTGGTGGCCCTCTGCTTTTCTTGCCGAGGGCACCCAAGCGTGGTTTCCCACGAAACAGCTAGGAAGAGCCAGAGCGGGAGAGTGGTGGTGGAGAAAGGACCACGTGTCAGACGGCCTGGCCCCTTTGGGGTGCCTGACACTTGTGAAGCCAAGGGTGCTGGGTGGAACCCTAATGTGGGTACCGGCCCATCACCAGGGGCACCGGGAGCGGCTCTCTGGGAGGGTCTGTCCTTGTGCTGGGCTGGCCTGCACGGGTGGGAGTTGGGTGGGCCGTGTTCAGAGTTCAGAGCCTCTGTGTCTTCGTGTCCCCGTCTATAAAACGGCGACCCTGATACTACTTTCCCACTGGCTCCGATAGGAGTGCTGGGGTCGGGGGATGGGAAGGAGCATGCGTGCTGGGCATGAGGGCCTCCTTCATCTTCCCACCTGGGAGAGGGACGGAGGGAGGGATTCCTGGGGTATTCCCTGAGGCTTACCCCCCCACCTCCCATTGTCACAACTCAACAGCGGCTTAAGGAGGCCGCAAGGACAGACCCAGACCACCTGAGCCCCCAGCAGCCCTGCTGCATTCCCTTCCTGATCTGGAACATTCCCGATCCTTCGGGGAGTGACCAGGAATGCTTGCCCGTCCCCACTGTGTCCCTGTTCCCCAGCTTCCGGCTGGCAGGGTGCACTCCACTCTCCTACCTCAACGCCCACAGGCCCGCCCTTGGAAACCGCTAAACCCCAGTGGACTTGGGAGAGGGGCATGTTGGGTCAGCAGGGCGGGGGGGGGCTCGGCCAGAGCTGGACGCCAGGCCCTTCTAAGGGCCTGCACTGACTCCGTCCTCCCGGCAGCCCCGCGAGATGGGCGTCGGTGGTTTCTGCTGTCCTAATGAGGAAATACGAAATGGAGGGGCGTGCGATCTTGTCTGTGCTCCCCAGCTCGGCTCGTAACGCTGCTCAGATGCCGGCCCCAGCAGGCTGGCGCAGAGCCTTAGCTGGCTGCTACTTGGGGCTCACGAGGGGCTGTGGGGCAGGGCAGGAGCCCCTGCAGGGGCCGAGGCAGGGCTGGGAGGGCGTGGGCATCCCAGAGCTACTTGGGTTCAAATCCCCGCCCTGCCGTGACGATCTCTGGCCTGGGCGGGTGCCCCTACCACGCTGAGCCTCCGTTCCAGTAAAATGGTTCTTACCCCTGCCTTGTGGGCTGTGGAGGGTTGACTCTTGTCCTCTTATTCACACCTGCTATCCAGCCCCGGCTCTGCCAGGCCCTGGGGACAGCCCTGTGGACGGAGCCTGTCACTGCTACTAGCAGCTTATGTTAGGGCCACCGCAGCCTCACCCAGCTCTGTTCCAGGCCTGAGGGAGAGACCTGGAGTGCCACCCTTGGCACATTAGGTGGGGGAGGACCGTAGGATGTTTCCAGGTGCACCAGGGGTAGGTGAGGGTGGGGTCTCTTTAGGCAGTGCAGCCCAAGAAACGCCAGGATCCCCCTCCTGTGCCCCACAGTCCAGCCTCCAAGCAGCCGGGTCCTTGGCTCTGTGGGATGGTGGCCAGCTTCGTGGTGAGGGCCACGCTCCACCCCCCACCCCCCACCCCCTGCCCAGGAGACCCACTGCCTCCTCTCTGGCCCAGGAGTGGTCACCCTGGGGCTACAAGTCCAGAAGTTTTACAGTCAGACTGGGTTCTGATCTAATCTCCATCAGATGGAGCTGTGTGACCTTTGTCCGTGGCTTAACCTCTCTGAGTCTTCTGCCCAGCCCCTGGGTCCTTAAGCAGTGGCCCAGAGAGGATCTGGTCACATGGCCCTGGCAAGTGTTCCAGCAAAAGCTGTTTGCTGGTGCATCAGGTTTTGGTCTGAGGCCAGCGATGCACCTTGTTGGGACTGAGAGTATGAGAAGAACAGGCTCGGGGCGCCTGGGCGGCTCAGTCTGTTGGGCGTCCGACTCTTGGTTTCGGCTTAAGTCATGATCTCATGGTTGTGGGATTGAGCCCAGCATTGGGCTCCACACTCAGTCTGGAGTTGGTTTCAGATTCTTTCTCCTCTCCTTCTCGCAAATAAATAAATAAAATCTCAAAAAAAAAGAACAGGCTCAGCGGTGCCTACCTGCTTTCCAAGGACCTGCCCCAGCCCTGCCCATCCCCTCTCATTAGCCAGAGCTTTGTCTGTGAGCTGTGGGATTTCCTCACCGGCCCTTTGGGGGCTCACACTTCCCCTTGTCACGCCAGGGGATAGACCTGGCTGGAAGTCCCTCAGGTGGCCCTCGGCCTTGGTGCATCCCCAGGCCTGGCCTGGGTGAATCGGGACCCAGGGAGAGAGTCCAGGAGCCTGGCCTGTTCGGCAGCAACTCAGCTCCAGAGCATGGCCCTGGAGCATCTGGGGGTCTGCTGGGCGCCAGGGTGGCCCCAGAACACAGAGGATGGGGGAGAAGAAGGGCTGGAAGAGGAGGGAAGGAATCCTGGGCGTAGCTCTGTGCTGCCAGGGGAGTTTTAGAGGAAGCAAGCAGGAATCAGAGTCAGTGCTCATCAGCCTTCGAAAGGAAGGAAATTCTACCACCTGCTACAACATGGATGAAGCTTGAGGACAGGATGCTGAGTGACAAGTTAGTCACAAAAGGACAAATATGTTTGATTCCTCTTATCAGAGGTCCCTAGAGCAGTCGAATTCCTAGAGACAGCAGAGTGGTGGTTGCCGGGGGCTGGGGAGGGCGGGCAGTCAGTGTTTCGTGGGGGCAGAGGTGAAAAAGTTGCGGAGGTGGATCGTGGCCGTGGTCACCAGCAGTGTGAATGCACTCGATGCCGCTGAACTGCACACTTCAAAATGGTCAAAAGAGTAAAGTAAGAAAACAAAAAAAGTTAATGCTCTGAGTCCAGAGCCAGAAAGGTGCTGGAGTCTTGCCCTCTTCTGCCTGGTCCCAGCAGGAGGACAGACTTGCTCAAGGTCACAGCGAGTGGGGTCAGCTGGAGCCCCAGAGCTGTCTTCCCTCCTGGCTTCCCAGGAGGCCTGGGCAGGCAGCTTCCTGTGGGGCCAGTCTCCCCCCCCCCCCCCGCCTCCTCTCCCCCAAGTCAAGGTCACCCCGGAGAGGGGGAGGTCTGCACTACACAGCCGTCTCCCCTCTTAGGAGCTCAGGAAAGGGCCCCCAAGTCACCTTCCCCAGGGCCTAGGTTATTCCAGAAGCTTCACCCTCCCAGCAACCCCCCCATCCCGTCTCTAGGCTGCTCCGGGCCAGCAAGAGAGCAGACAAAAGGAAAAGGGACCCCTCGGGTGGATTCCGCAGGTGTGGCCTCTAAGTGGGGGCTGGAGGGGCCTGAAGTGCTTCCTCCCCACAGGACCGCGTGGGATGTCCAGTAGCAAGTATAGGGGCCCAGTTGTCCGTTTGAACATCCCCCAGAAGCTGGAAGGCTTGTTAGCAAGGGAACAATAGGAGGCCCCATGCGTTCTCAGCCTTCTTCAAAGCTGTTTCCTTTGGCAGCCAGCAGGCCCCTTCCCCAGGCCCGCCGGGACAGCCTCTCACCCCAGTCCCTGATCAGGGCAGCTGGGTGGCGAGGGCTAGTTCGTTCAGAGAGAGCCTCTGAAAGTCCAGGGATAAAGATGCAGTGAAGAACTGGGAACAAGAAGAAGCCCGTGGCACCAGGACTCGATCAGCAAGACTAAGGGAGCCCAGTTTGCTCACATTTCAGAGCTGCCTGGGCCGGCTTCCTCACTGGTCCCGGGCCCCAGCGCTTTGGCTTTGGCCCTCTAACCCCTGTCGCATTGCACCCCACCCCCAGCTGTTACAGAATCACGGGAATGTGTGATATTTATTTCATTTGCTTTTTTTAAAAAAGTGGTATTTTCCCCCTCTGTTTTTAAAATCAAATGCGTTTAACTGTTTCAGTGTCTCCCTTGCAAACCTAAGAACTCAGTCTGTGTGGCCCTTGCCTGATTTTTGGACCCCCCCCCCCCCGCCCTTGTGGGGGAAGCAGCTGGGTCCAGGCAGGTGAGGAGCTTCCAGCAGGACACCCAGGGCCTGGGGAGGACCCAGCCGGGCCAGTGGGCAAGGCCGACCCGTTTGGCCCTATTTATATGACCACAAAACAGTCGGCTGCGTCTCCATCCATCGGAGCCCCGCACTTCCATCCGCGGTCCTCCTCCTGCCTTATCTGCCTGCTGCCTCTGGGGGCCGCCGGAGCTGTCTGTCTGTCTGTCCCCCTGACTGTTGGCCTTCCTTCAGGATGCCTTCCACGCCTTCCACCAGGACCTCAATTTCGTGCGCAAGTTCCTGCAGCCCCTGCTGATTGGAGAGCTGGCCCCAGAGGAGCCCAGTCAGGATGGACCCCAGGACGTGAGCTGGGGGGGAGGGGTTGCTGGGGGGGGGCATCGCCAGGAGCAACTCCGTCCACATTCCCCCCAGGGGCCCCCAGGGGCCAAGGCTGGGTTTACCATTCCTCCCTGGGCAGGTAGCCGAAGGTGGAGCTAGAGGGACGCCTGCAGGAACCCGGGGCTGCGGGGCTGGCTGGGCCAGCATTTGCTGGTGTTTCCTGCTCTGGGCCCAGTATCCCCATCTACACTGAGAGTTTGGACGCACTGAGCTCTAAGGGTTTGCCCCGCTCTGGCTTTCTCTGCTTCTCACGTGCCCCATACCTTTTGTGGGGCGAGGCTTTGCCACCAGCCCGCTCCCCGGCTCAGACCCCAGGCTGGTGCTCTCGCCCCTCCGTCCCTCCAGCTGCACCCCCAGGATCTCACACTGGGACTGGCTGAGGCATGGGTCGCTGTTGGAGGCTCCCGGGGACCACTGGGAGCTCGCTTCTATAGCCGACCAGCCCTTCCACCGTGGCAGGCCCAGCTGGTCGAGGACTTCCGCGCCCTGCGCCAGGCGGCTGAGGACATGGAGCTGTTTGAGGCCAAGCCCGCCTTCTTCGCTCTCCTGCTGGGCCACATCCTGGCCATGGAGGTGCTCGCTTGGCTCCTCATCTACCTCTTCGGCCCGGGCTGGGTGCCCAGCACCCTTGCCGCCCTTGTCTTGGCCACCTCCCAGGTGACTCCAGCACTGTTTTGCCACCACATGAACTATCTAGTAGATACGGGGCCTGGCATACCAGGACACTCTGGACCTATTTGCTGAGTGAATGAATGAATGAATGAATGAGCAGCAGAGGTTCCCAAAAGGCGTGTATCTGTAGGTCAAGCTGCATTTTAAACGAGCTTCCTGACAGACTTGCAAGCCCCTAGGCCTCCCGAATCTCAGTTGTCCTCATCTGTTAAAAAGAGGAAGATGGCTCACAGGGTCTTAAAACCCAGCATTAGCTGTGGGGGTGCCCTGGGACCTGGGAGGGCTCCCTGGGGCTCCAGAGCTGGGCCCCCCGTGGTTCCCTCCCACGGGCTCCTAACCCTGCTCCTGCCCCCAGGCTCAGTGCTGGTGTCTGCAGCATGACCTGGGCCATACCTCGGTCTTCAGGAAGTCCCAGTGGAACCACGTGGCCCAGCAGTTTGTGATGGGGCAGCTGAAGGTGAGGGTGGGGGCGGGTGGTCGGGAGCCGGGGGCTGAGCTGGGGCTGTCTCGCCGGGTCTGTGCAAGTGTGCAGGCACGGGGTGGAAGACCCGGCCCCTGCCCTGAGAGCCCCTCTCACCCCTATAGGGCTTCTCAGCCCACTGGTGGAACTTCCGCCATTTCCAGCACCACGCCAAGCCCAACATCTTCCACAAAGACCCAGACGTGACCGTGGCACCCGTCTTCCTCCTGGGGGAGTCGTCCATTGAGGTGTGTGGGGAGAATATGGACTCACTCGGCTGGGCCTGCAGCTCATTGCGGGGGGGGGGGGGGGGGGGGGGGGGGCGGGGGCCACTGGGGCCCCCCCCGACCTGGCCCTTGCCCCACCCCCCCCCGCCCCCGCCCCCAGGCCTAGCCCCTGCCCGAGGGGCTCCTCTTCCCTGCTTGCCAGCCTGCTGGGGGGTGGGGGGTGGGGATGGGCCCAGTGGCCAGAACCTAGGGTTGCCTTGCCCCCAGCCAGCCCCCTGCCCCGCCCTGGGAGGAGGAGGGCCTGGCGGGCCGCTCTCCCCAGCCCCGGCTGTCTCCACAGTACGGCAAGAAGAAGCGCCGGTACTTACCCTACAACCACCAGCACTTGTACTTCTTCCTGAGTGAGTGTCTGTGCGTCCTGCCAGAGGTGGGGGCACAGTGGGGCCTGGGACCGTGCCTGCCGACCCTGGACAGGGGTCGCCACCGCCTCCCGGGACAGGGGCCCACTTGTTAAACCTCCCTCCATACGGCACCTGCAGGCCTCTCCCATCCCCGGTCACCCCGGCCTGCGGCCAGGCCTGACTGTCCCCTCGCCAGAGGCCGCCACGGCCCTGCCCTGCCCGAAGCGTTCAGAGTTCCTTCCTGCACTCACACCAGAGGGGTCCGGAGCCCTAGAGCATTAGGACAGTCGTTGGGGCGGCCAGGGTGAGGGTTTAAGGGTCGGGACGTGGGAAGCTGGCCCCAGCCTGCGGAAGGCTCAGATGCCAAGGGAAGATTGTGGACTAGGCCTTGTGGGTGATGCGAGGTCACCCAGCTGGAGGGGACCGGCACCAGGTCCCACAGGTGTTCCCGGGATAACAGCTCCTCGCTCCCCAACTCCCCAAGCCCCGTGGATGTCCACCCTCGGCCTGCCCTGCTTGGCACCCCAGCCCAGCTCCTCCTGAGCCCCCTCGTGCTCCCTTGCAGTCGGCCCACCGCTGCTCACGCTGGTGAACTTTGAAGTGGAAAATCTGGCCTACATGCTGGTGTGCATGCAGTGGGCGGTGAGTGGGGGTTCTGCTCGGGTCCCCTAGGGAAGCCAGCTGTGGCAGCAGGAGGTAGGGCACGAGGGGGCAGCCCTGCCCACGAATGCAAACAGGTGTGCACGGGACTCTGATACACGTGTGTGTGTGTGTGTGCGTGCGCACGCACGTGAGTGTGCACGGGGTGTGCTGGGGGTCTCTCCCAGTCAGGGTGTCCTTCCAGGGGGTGGGGATCCCCTGGGCCGACTCTGCCAGGCATTTGTCTCCCACAGAGGGGTCCCCCCATGGCACCTTCCCCTCCAGAGTCAGTCCCATGAGGCTGGCAAGGCAAGGACCCTGTCCCTTTACCTTGCTGAGAAAAACCGAGGCCCGGAGGCAGACGGGGACCCGTGCAGGGCTCCGAGGCGCAGCCCGCAGGAGGGGTGGGTGACCCCAGCTCCCCTCCCGGCTGCCTCGGGGCCTCTGTGCTCCTCTCCCCTCCTCTGCAGGACTTGCTCTGGGCCGCCAGCTTCTACTCGCGCTTCTTCCTGTGCTACAGTCCCTTCTATGGCCTCCCTGGGGCCCTGCTCCTCTTCGTCGCTGTCAGGTACGGCCAGGTTTGGAATGGCAGCGGGTTGGAGAGGCCACACACAGGCAGCAGGGGACCCCGACCACAGCCCTCCGCTCTCAGAGCCTCCACGTCCCCACCTGCAGTATGGGGACAGCAGGGTTGCCTCCCTGGGTGGCTGAGGAACATGAGTGGCAGGATCCCAGGGACGGTGGGTCTGGGGGACGTGGCCTGGCTTACAGGGGGCCCCGTGGATGGCCACCCTCACGAGCAGGGCTGCTCTGGGCTCCGCCGAGCAATGGCCCCTGCTTTGCCCAGTGGGGGAGGGGCTACTGCAATCCCGTGGCGCAGATGAGGAAGCCGAGGCCCAGGTCTGATCCAGGTGGTGAGCTGGACACGGGCAGTGCCTGAGCCTCCCTTCACAGGGTCCTGGAGAGCCACTGGTTTGTGTGGATCACGCAGATGAACCACATCCCCAAGGAGATCGGCCACGAGAAGCACCGGGACTGGGCCAGCTCTCAGGTGGGCCGCTGAGGCGCTGCCGGGCCGAGTCCCCGCTAGGGGGAATGGGGGCCCTGGCAGGGCTGCCAGGTCCGGGCCCCTTGCCCACCTGTCTCACCGGTGCCCCACCTGTTCCTGGCAGCTGGCAGCCACCTGCAACGTGGAGCCCTCGCTCTTCACTGACTGGTTCAGCGGGCACCTCAACTTCCAGATTGAGCACCAGTGAGCGTGGTCCCTGGAGGCCCCACGGGGGTGGGAGTGGGTCCTGAGCCCAGGGGCTGACGAGGGGCCCCTGTGTCCAGTCTTTCCCCGGGGAGGCCAAGACATAAGCCCCGGACTCCCTGGAGGCCTGGGAGGTGATGGGTGGGTAGGGGCTCCCTCCGGCACCCCCTCACCTCAGGTGCCAGCCCACACTCTCCCTGCCAGCCTCTTCCCCACGATGCCAAGGCACAACTACCGCAGGGTGGCCCCGCTGGTCAAGGCCCTGTGTGCCAAGCATGGCCTCAACTACGAAGTGAAGCCCTTCCTCACCGCCCTGGTGGACATCATTGGGTAAGGGCCCTCCATGCGCGGTGGCTCCCCTGGGGCCCCTTCCTGGGCACACGGGTCCCTCTCCAAGAGCTGGCACTCGAGGCCTTTCTGATCAAACTTTCTGTCCTCAGCCTGTGCCCTCCCTCCTTTCCCAGGGCTCTCTCATACCGCCGGGTTTAGGGAGCACCTGTCGGGGGCCCAGGCCCTGTCCTGAGGGCTGTCGATGCATCAGTATCTATGAGCAGAACAGGCCGAGATCCCTGCCTTCCTGGAGCTGACATCCTAGTAGGGGAAACAGAAAGCAGTTAAAATAAGTACAGAAAATGTGGGAAGAGAAGATATGCTTTGGCAAAACAAAACCATGAAACCTAAGAATGGGAGCGGGCGAGGGGATGGGAGGGCCATGCAAGGCTTGCGGTTTTTAATAGGGTGGCAGGGTAGGTGGCATTGAGAAGGCGCCATGTGAGCAGAGATGGGGATGAGGGGGGAGGGCTGGGATGGGGACATGTGTGTGGCGGTGGGCGGGGGGAGAGACTACCTGGGGCAAGGGAAGAGTGCAAAGGCCTCTCCCAGTGATCCTTCTGCACCACCCCCACCCCCATGCCAGCCTCCTGCCCCAGAGGAATGGGGACAAGTCCACTCACCCTCACTGTCTTGGGGGTAAGGGGGTAGTATCTTGCAGTCAACACATCCACCCCATCTCTGCCTCCTAGATCCCTGAAGAAGTCTGGCGATGTCTGGCTGGAAGCCTACCTCCACCAATGAGGGCAGCATGCAGGGCCCCGGCTGCCACCAAGCTGGCCCAGGCAGCCTTGACCCCTCCGCCCCCCTGCCCCCCTCCCCACCTGGCCTAGGGGGCCCTGCCCACCCTTCTGGATCTGCTGTCTTCACCTCGGCCCCCTCACCTGTCTGCTTGGCAGCCCTAAGGCCATGGCTCTTAGCCAAACAGGACCAGGGCTAGGGGGATGGTACATAAAGCCACACAGCATGGCATGTTTTCCTAGAGCAAAAATTTAGGGAAAACTGTTATTTTTATATAAAAACAAACCCAGATCTGTGATGGAGTAGAGTATTGAATCTGCAAGAATCTTGGGGCTGGAGTCTGCCCCAGACTTCCTGAGAGGAGTTCGGGCCCTTGGGTGCTGCGAGATGGGGGCAGGGGGTAAATGGTGGCTTTCAGAGGTCCCCTCTGCCCTGGGTCGGGGAGCCAGCAGCTGCCCTAGGCTCAGATCTCTCTGTGGGCCTGGGCCGTCCCTTCCTATTCTTTACCCACTCACCAGCAACCTTGGGCAGTCACGTTGGGGTCCCCTCACCTGAGTCCTCTACACAGCGGGACGGGGGCTGGTCCAGCAGACCAGGGCTCAGGGCGGAAGGCCATGTCCACAGGGGCCCCGTGAGCACAGGAAGCAAAGCCAGTATGACCCGGACCTGCACTGGCCTCCCGCAGCCTCCGTGATGAGGGGCCTCCTCGGGCCACCCGCCGGTCCTGCACTTGGCATCAGGCTGGTGGGGGTGCAGCTTGACTGCGCTCAGTGGCCCCCAAGAGGCGGGGACACCGGCCTTCTCGAACGCCTGCCTGGGACCAGGTTCCTGCGTGGTGTCAGCAGCTTAAAGAAAATGAAGCGCTGAGCTAGGATTTCTCTGAGGGCCTTTCTGGAGGGGGAGCCGAAGTCCCCCCATCCGCCGCAGGATGCCCCTCACTTTGTCAGGGCTGCCGTTGCCGCGGGCTGGGTTCTCTTCAGGAGGTGGAAGGGGCACACATCCTGGAGATCTTCTCCAGTCCTTTCCCAGGACCACCCCGCCCCACCCGAGCCCCTCCATGCGGCTCCCACCCACTGTTCTCTGGTCAGGAAAACCGGGGTGGGGGGATGGGGGTCCTGCCTGCACCGGGACTCACGGCTGTATCACCTTGTGGGAAGTTATTTAACCTCTCTGAGTGGTAGTATGACCTCCTAGGGTGGTGGAAGGTTCTTTGCATAGGGCTTAACAACAGGGCTCAGAATTTTTTAAAACTTCATGCACGCACTCCAACACCCTGGGGCCCCACCTGCCCTGACCTGGGACAAGCCCGTGGCTGTCTCTGACCCCATGTCCAGAGCAGATCCCACATTCAGGGCCCCTGCCCAGGCTGTTCCCTCTGCTGGGAGACCCCCCTTCCTGTGGCCGCCTATGGAAACCCTGCTGCCTCCGGGTGCCATGTGGGCCCTGACGGCAGTCCCTCTATCATGTCCCTCTATCTCCTGGGCCGTCAGTGCATTTCCTGCAGTGGCTCGGATGCACAGGCACTTACCGGAAATGTTAACACCCTGTCCTTGGGGGCAGCACGTCCCCGCGGTAGGGAATGCTGAGCCTGCGACGCCACCTAGGGGCGTCCAGAGTATCTGCACCGCGGTGGGGCGTGCCACGCTCCGTGCTGCCCCTGGTGGTGGCCTCGGGGAGTGCGCTCTTCCTCTGCAAATCGGTGGTTGCCTAGTGACTTGCTCAGAGGACACTTGGGGAAGTGTCCTTCACTGGCGGGTCATCTTTGCCCTTGTCCCACTCTGTCCCCCATGCGGCCAGGTCATCACCCCTCTCCTGAGCTGAGCTCCACTTCTCTATCGGGAGGTCTCTTCCGGAGTCCTGGAACAAAAACCTAGGCAGTGTGGGCCAGGGGTGTAAAAGGAAAGAAGGAAGGGCCTTGGCGGAGCCTCCAAGAAACCCCCGATCCCTGCTTGATGGTCTGCACATAGTCTTGGGCGCAGAGGAAAAGCAGAACGGCTGTGGGCAGCCAGGACTTGCTGATTTGTTCCTTCAGTCAACCAGCATTTACGGAGTCTCCCGTGGTCAGCCCGGGCAGATGGTGGGAAAGGAGATTCACAAGAACCAGACCTGCCGGTAATGTTGGGAGTGGCTGGTCTGGGTTATGAATGAACTCCTATGTGACAGGACAGGTCATAGATCTTTCACAGGGTCCCCCCACCCCCACCCGCGGCAGGTCTGGGAGCACCTGGCTGCGTATTCTGCTTGGCCCTTTCCAAGCTCTCGGGACCTGTCCCTAATTCTGGATTCTTGAACCAGGTGATTTGGAAGAAAGAACTAAATGCCTTCAACATCCAAAGAAACATTTATGAGGGCAGAGGGCAGTGGAGACTTGGTCTTCAAATGCTAGCATGCGAGGTGGCCGCTGGTTGTGTGTGCTTGGCCAGGCTGATTCGAAATGTCCAATGCAGCCCAGAGAACCCCGAGTTCCTGGACCCGGGCCACGCCTTCCCCTCTGGCCTCAGTCTTTTCCCAAAAGTGCTTGTAGGCACTCCTGGGATCCACAGTGTCTCATTTCCATGTCAGGTGTCAGACCAGGGGCTTTGTGAGAAGCTGCATCCTGTCCAGAGTGACGCACCTCTCCAGGGACGGTGCAGCTAGGACAGCTGAGGAGTCCTGATTGGCCCAAGGCACTATCTCCTGAGCAGTGATCGGTGACTCCCAAAGGCAATTGGAGCCCAGGGCTGCCACCCCCACCCTGCCCCTTGTCACCAAAGGCCTCCTCTCTCCTCCCAACGGACCAAGAGGGTTTCTGAGTGGCCCACCGGACGCCTAAGGAACTTGCCAAGGCACTGACCACCGCTGCGGCTCCAGGTCCACGCACAGCCCAGGCTGCTGGGCCAGCCCCTCCTCGGGGCCCAGCGCCCTGCACGTGCCCAGGCCACCCACCAAGCTGAGCAGGCTCTCAGCCCCCCAGGGACTCCTTCCACCGTCTCTGCCCCCTCTGGCCAGCTGCTGGGCCTCTTGGGAGTGGTCTGACATTTGACATGATGGTGTTGGGGGACGTCTTGTTCTGGGAAACAGCCCTTGCCTTGAGGGAGTGGAGGACATGGCCAGGCAGAGTGCGGGGTGAGGAGCAGGGATCCAGCTGCTGCCACCGTGTGGCCTCTGGCCAGTTCTTGCCCTTCTGGTCCCAGCCTCCACCGAGTATGGAAGCTTCGGGTCTTGTGATCACTCAGGACCACCCATGTCAGGGACTCATGACTTTGGGATGGGGTGCGAGGGTGGAGAAACCCATGACTCCGTGTTGGGCAAGAGCCTCCACAGAGTTTGGGGACAGGAGAAACAATTAAGCAGACAGCAGGTATGGGTGTCCCCAACTTCGTGCCGCCAGGGTAAGAATACTTGAGCACAAAGACTGTGTGGGGGGAAAAAGCCACAGTGAGGGGCGCCTGGGTGGCTTAGTCGTTAAGCGTCTGCCTTCGGCTCAGGTCGTGATCCCAGGGTCCTGGGATCGAGCCCCACATCAGGCTCCCTGCTTGGCAGGGAGCCTGCTTCTCCCTCTCCCTCTGCTGTCTGTTCCCCCTGCTTGTGCTCTCTCTCGCTCTGTCAGATAAATAAATAAAATCTTTAAAAAAAGGAAAAAGCCACAGCGAAGATCCAAGTGCCCGCTGACCTGATCCAAGATTTAGCTGGTGCCCTCAGAGCCACAACGTCCTCCAAGCCCATCAGTCCTCCCCACCACTCTCCCTGTCCCCAGGAGCCTGCTTGGCGCAGGGGATGAACTTAGAGCTGGTGGGGTGGCGGGGCCTGTAATGTCCCATCCTGGGGGACCAGGAGCCACGCCCTGCCCAGGTAGGAGGCAGAACACAGGCACAGGTAAGAAGGATGGAAGGTGTGTTCCTCGTGGTCTTCCAGCCTCGAAGACCTCTCTACTGGAAGGGCCAGGCCAAGGCTCACAGGTGTGGAGAGTGACAGCATCACGGCAGCCCAGTGCCTTCCCTATACAAATGGCGGGACTGGCCCAGAGGACCAGGGCACGGGGCTCACCCGAGGCCACTCAGTGGGTCTCTGCCTCCTGGCTCAGGGCTCCTTCCTGCAAACCTGGGTCCTACTGCTGAGTCCCTGCACCCACTGGGGAACCACCCCCACCCTACCTGGGACAGCTGGCCGTCCCTGCCCGTGATACTGGGGTCACGGGGAAAGCAAGAGGGGCACGAGGGTCTACCCCACAGCCCTGCTGGGAGGAGACACAAGGCCAGGCGCTGGCTATGCCGAACCCCTTGGCCCTTCGCTGGCACACCTAGCTTCACCTGCTGGCCGAGACAGCCCGCAGGCAGGGGAGCAGGGCAGCATGTGGGCTTCTGGTACAGTGGAAGGCAAACAGTACCAGTGCTCCTGGCACAGCCCTGTGGACTTTGCCCAGGTTTGGCGGTAGGACAGACCCAGGATTCACGGTCTGCCGCTGCCTGTGAATCTGGCGGCCCTGGGCTGAGACGGCATGGGGTCTCCCCAGGGTGTGGGGACCAAATGAGCCCCTGAGCTGGACCCAGGGGCCATAGGATGGAAGCATAGGTCTCCAGGACTTTCCAAAGCCCCTTCTGAGAGTCTCTTTGCCCCCCAGCGCTCTGTGCATTGACGAGAAAATTGTGAGCAGACAGCTGGTCCCAGGAGGAACTAGGAACAGAGATGGGGAATGGGGAGGTCAGGAATGTGCTTCTCCTTGTTGCCCTCCAGAGACCTTCCAGAAAGCCTCCTTTGGCTCCAGCGGCCATGTGTGGGGTTGGGTTTGTGTGAATGCACTTCAGGGAAGGGGAGAGAAGTTCTCTCCTGAGCAGAGGCAGCAGGGGATGGGGGTAGGGTGACTGCAGCTGGGGAGGGGACAGCAAAAAGCCTGCCTCCACCAGCATGGGCCTCCTCCCCGGTGCCCCGGCTACAAAGCCCCTTCCTCGGTCCCGACAGCCCGCCCAGCATTAATGTGCAAGAAATGAGAATAAAATTACTTTTATTTCCAAAAAATGTAGGGGTGGGGAAGTGACATGGTAAAAATTAACATCAGTTCCCTATGGATCCATTCTGTCTCTAGGGAAGGACAGCTCTTAGGGCCTGTGTTCTTGGCGGGAGGGCCTCGGGGGGCCCACGTTGCCATGGCAACCCACAGGTCTGTCACACAGGATGCGTCCCCCGTGGCTGGCCAGAGCTGGGGGACGACAGCCCTCCCCCACAGGCCCCCACTTTGAGCTCCCCTCCCCCGAAGCTAAATATTGGTTAGTGGGTTAGATTTCCGAATCTAGCAGCCCTGGGTGCCTCCCTCCCGCTCACTCCCCATCCCCTCCGCCGCCCGGCCTCCAGCCCTCAAACTTCTTGTTGCAGTTTTCACTGGGCCCTCATCATATCTCCCTCCCACACCCCCAGATCCTCAGGGTCATCTTCTCTGGCACTGCCTCCCCCTGGGCCCCTGCTGCCCTCTCGACAGCAGCGGCTCCTGCAGCCCCCACAGTTGGGGTCCCTGTGGCCTCCGTGAGTGAGCCGGGCAGGCTCAGCCCACGGCGGGGCCCGGAGAGGCAGGTGGTAAAAGGTTGACAAGGCCCAGCCCTGTTGTCGCTCCCCCTGTCAGAATGTATCTATAACAAAAGGTTGAAAAAAACAGGACAGGAGAGAGCGGAAGATAGTGTGAGCACGTCCACACTGGCAGTCCCAGCATGGGGAGAGGCTGTGTGAGGCGCCCTCCTGCAGCTTGAAGGGCTCAAGGCCACTCGGCCAAGCAGCTAGAGACTGACTAGCACTGCCTGGCAGGTAACGGAGCACTTCGGAGAAGGGTCCGATCGCTCCAGAATCTTAGGTCTCCCAGCCCCGTTAAACATCTGAAGGGGATGTGGGGGGTGGGGCAGGGCTGAGCCAACAGGCCAGCTGATCCTCTGACCGGGCCATGGCCTTGGCCAAGCCCACCTTCAGGATGGCCGCCTTGGCCCCAGGTCCCAGGCTGTGGAGCTGGGGAGACATGGCAGATGGTGGGATGGAACAGCACAAGCCTTGGGTCAGGGGGCTCCCATGGGGCGAGGACACTTGCCTGGGCCCCGAGGTCTGAGCTGGCTGCACTGCAGGCAAAGGGAGCCAGGGTCAGGGCCAGGACCCTGGACATCTGAAGAGAAGGGGTGCCAGCAGGGAGGCCCTGAGCCCCGGTCCCAGTGTGGGCCGGGAGGGGGTCGGGTGCATCAAGCACACACTCCCTAACACCGGGCACGGGGTCGGGGCCAGGGCCACTGGGGCCATGTCAGAGGGCGGGGCCAGGCCTGCAGACCAGGGAGCCGTGGTGCCCAACTAGGACCCCAGGTCCCCCACGGACCTCAGGAGTATCGGAGGAAGACAAGGCAGTGTGAGGCCTAGAGGCCAGGCAGCAAGAGGGGGTGTTACGGGCCGTATCTGTGGACCTCTGGTCTGGCAGAAGTTGGGGGCCGGGACAGAGCACCTCTCTCTGCTCCTGGGGGTGGGAGCTGGGAGAAGGTGAGGGGCCACCTGATAGAGGGCGGCCCCATGAGGGAGGGTGTCAGAGAGAGAAGCGAAGCGAAAGCGGAGAGAAAAACAGCAGAAAGACCAAAAATGGGATCCCCAAGCCAGCATGTACCCCAACCTCGTGGACACCCCTCAGAACAAAAGCCCACCCTTCCCTGTGGCCAGCACTCCCACCTGCTCCCCCTTCCCCGTGGGTGCCCCCAGGGCTGTTGCTTCATTTGTGGAGGTAGGCGTCCAGCCACAGCTCCCCGGACTTCTTCAGACACCTGGGAAGAGGAGGGGACCGTCAGGGGAGCCCTAGGGAGAGGGTGGCTGCAGAGGCCGCGCTGGGGGTGCGGTGCTTCTCAGCTCTCAGCGGGGCTGCAGGGTTGCCTGCTCAGGGCTCCCCGGGGAACCCCTGGAGGAAGGATAAAGGGAGGGTCCCCATCCAGCCCAGAGCGAAGCCAGGTCATTCCTAGTAAGGGAGGTGGCCCGGCGGGGACACGGGCCAGGAGGGCTCATCCCCTCTGGTGGCTGTCAGTCCCCAACGTGGGCAGTCCCAGCTGCGCGCCTCTCGGTCTCTTCCTTGGGCCCCAGGAACCCCACGGCCCCCCCCCCCCCCCCCCCCCCCCCCCCCCCCCCCCCCCCGCTTACCTGATGATGTCCAGCATGGCCCTCAGCAGCGGCTTCTCCTGGTACTTGATGCCGTGCTTGGCGCACAGGGACTTCACCAGCGGTGCGACCTTGTGGAAGTTGTGCCGAGGCATGGTGGGGAAGAGGCTGGGGAGAGCGGGGACAGGGTGAGGGCGCCCCCGCCTCCGCTCACAGCCCGCACAGACATGGGCGGTCAGGGCCAGGGAGACCCTGTCCACAGCTCTCCCTGTGCGGCCCCCCGCCCCTCCCCAGGAGACCGGCGCACGGGGGCGGGGGGAGCTGGGCCTCTGTTTCCCTGTCAATAAAGGGATCAACCCCCCTGCCCTGCTAGGCTTGCAGGATCAAGGGAGACCTCTGTAATGACAAAGCTTGGGCCACTCAGGAGGGGTGGCTGTCATAGGGCCGTGTGAGCCCCTTCCCCTCACCTCAGTGGGCTGGCTGCAGAGCCACGCTCGGGGCCTGGCCAGGGTGGAGAGGGAAGCCCCCATGTGCTGCCCGTGCCCGGATGGGGCTGGTGACCTCTTCCCTCCCCCGGTTCCACCCGCCTTCCCAGCCTGCCCGCCCGCTCGCGCTCACTGGTGCTCGATCTGGAAGTTGAGGTGCCCGCTGAACCAGTCGTTGAACAAGGACTGCTCCACGTTGCAGGTGGCTACCAGCTGCGGAGGGGAGGGGTGAGAGGCCAGGACAAGGGAGAAGGAAAGGCTTCGTCTCCTTCCCATGAGGCCCACCCCTCCCTAACAACCCACCCGGCCTAGAGACCTCGGCCCGCCCAGATCCCCCACCGGTCCCGTCCAGCGGAAGGCCACAGGCAGCCCCAGGGAAGCCCAGTACAGCACCGGGCCCACTGAGCAGCCGAGTGCTGGAGGCCGGGGAGATGGACCCACAGGCTCCACTGGGCCCCGGTGACCAGCTCTGGCTGCCCTCACCTGGCTGCTGAACCAGTCGCGGTAGGGCTCATGGTCAATCTCCATGACGAGGTGGTTCATCTGTGTGACCCACACAAACCAATGGCTTTCCAGGAACCTGGAAGAGAGCACAGCTCAGCGCGGGAGCCACGGGAGTTGCCACGGGGCCCGGCCACGGTGGGAACAGACCCTCTCCCTCAGCCCCAGACGGCCTGGGCAGGAAGTGGGGAGCTCAGAGCCCTTCCGCACGGGCCCTCCTATCAAAGTCCTGTCAAGGCCAAGCGCAGGTACCTGATGAAGTTGAGGAAAAGGACGGCTCCCAGAATGCCATAGAAAGGGACGTAGGTGATGAAGAACCGGGCATAGTAGCTCATAGCCCAGGCCAAGTCCTGCAGAGAGAACGAGATTGGATACGGGACCACCACCCACCCCGGCACCACGTCCTGATCACCGATGTGCACACAGCCCTCCCACGCCCCGCGAGGCAAAGGTGTCCAAGAACCCCCAACAGGCCTCGAGGAAGTTGGGCACCAGGCCCACGGAGGATGTGATGCTTGCTTGCACAGGGTTGGTGACCGTCTTTGTTTCCAGGGAAATGCTGAGTGAGCCGCAGGAGGGGGCTGGGGGCTTTGCTTCAGGGAAACAGGGCAGGGACCAGGAGATATCAGCCAGGAGCAGCCCTTTCACGGCCCCAGGGATTCTGAATGTACATGGACCTCCCCCCCACCAACAACTGCCCTTCGGCCATGTCCTTCTTACCCATCAGCACCTGGGATCTCTTTCCTGGCAGGGCAAAGACCGACGATACTGTCCATCTTCTCCATATGGGCCCCCCTCCAGCTACTTCTCACATGCTAGTCGCCCCCCCCGCCCCGTGCCCAGTTCTCCTGTCCCCTCTCCCTTCCTGCCCCTCGCTGGGGTGGCCATGGGATCCTGAGCTTGCAGGTCTTCCCTCACCTGGACAAGCGCTTCCCTCGGCTGCCCTGACTGCCCCACCCTCCATGGCAAACCTCCCAGCCAGGTGCTCTGTGGAGGGTGTCCCTCTCTCCCCACCACCTCTCTTCGACCCGAGGCTGCGTGCCTCCACTGGGCCATAGCGGGAGCCTCCCGTTGGTCTCCTGCTCTCCCTCGGGTACCATGGCAACCAGAGCCACCTTCTTAGCCCCAATAGAAGAAGCTGCCTTTCCCACAGAGCTCAGTGGGATCAGGACGAACCCTCTCTTGGGCCACCCTGACCCAGCTTATTCCTGCCTCGGGGCCTTTGCACGGTTTCCTCCCCCCCCATCACTTTTCCTCTCCAGAGCCTTGGCAGGGTAGTGATCCGAGCACAGGCACTGGGTCGGGCTGCCCGTGTGAGTCCCGGCTCCCTGCTGGCTCTGTGTGGTGATGTATTCAGCTGGGCCTCCGTGCCCCCATCTGCAGGCTGGGGAGAGACCTCCCACTGAAGTTGGCCATGGGTTGGCCATGTATTGCAACAGTGAGTGTAGCCGGCAAGGAAAAGCTCTGAACGACTCTAACCCAGTCCCTTTGCGCTTTGTCGCCATGGAGATCTTCCCCACATGGGTGGTGACGCTGCCATCCTCAGAGCCCCCACTCGCCTCCTTCCCCACTAGGGGATACAGGATGAGATCCAGCCCCTGGGTAGGGCGCATGGGCCCTCCGCACGCCAGCCCGCCAACCTGGCCTCGTGCAGCCAGTCTCCCGACCCACGTGCACCTGGCCAGGCCAGGCTCTGTCACACTGCAGGGTCGCTTCCATCTGGGCCTCCTGCCCGCCCTCGTCTGCTTGGCAAACTCATCCTCAAGTCTGCGTGCAGTTAAGCTCCTCAAACTCTGTGAATGCCTCCTCTCTATTCGCGGGTGGAGTTGGGTGCTGGGAGCCAAAGGAGGGCCTTCAGGAGCACTGTGCCTGGAAGGACAGGCTTATAAAGAGATCCCTTCAATACCGTTTGGAAGGTGACAGAAGCAAGGGGAGCATGGGGGTGGTCCTGACATGACGCTCGAATTTAGGAAAGGCCTCCATCGGGAGATGGACACGAAATGATGGGAGACCCAGAGCAAGGCCCACAGCCCCAAGGAGGAGACACAGATTCCAGAACGATCTAGGAGGCCTGGGCAGTTGCGTTTGGGGACTGCTTAGTCGTGAGGAATCCAGGCTGGTCCCTGCATGGGTGTCGTCAGCTGAGGAGGCGAGCAGAGGGGAGCAGCTGGGAGGTCTGCGGGAAGGGAGAGTCTGGATGGGCGGCAGTGGGCCCCGGGCATGACCTGGGATCCAGCGAAGGGTCTTTAAGGGGGTGGGAGAAGCAAGCATTACAAGTTCTGCTCCTACACTTCATCACATTCGCCTTCGTTTCTTTCGTGTGTGTACGTAGTACAGTAGAAAATACATGTATATCCATGGGACCGATCTTATTTCTTTTTGTGCAGAGCGACCCACGACCCCGGAACCACTGGTTTCAGGGATAGGGTGTGAAGCATATGCGGGAGTAATAGAGAGGTGGAGGAGAACCAGCAGAGGTGGGACTTGGAAGCTGACAGGGAGAATTTCAGGAGAGAGTGGTTTGTGGTGTCGGACGCAGAACCTCCAGGGAGGGCGGCTGAGAAGCATCTCCAGGATACGGTCACCACCAACACTGCCAGGGGGGCAAAAACCTCCCTCCTTGAGGCTCTCCGAGTGCATCAAGCCCTCTCCTCCACATGACTGGCGTCTGGGCCTGGATGCCCACCAGATGCCTGATGCCAGGAGCACCCAATCTCCCCTGCGTTGTGACAATCAAAAAGGTCTCCAGATACTGCCAACTGGCCCAAGAGAATTGCTCCTGTCAAGGACCACAGCCCCAAGCCAGGGCTGCACTTGGCACCTAAGCTCGCTGTTACCGTAAATCAGAAAAGCGCAGTGCAGGACCCACCTCTGCCCCACGCAGTCACGGACCCCTGGGGGTGCGGGACACCGGATCCTATCTTCCCTGAATCCTCAGCACCGAGCACTGACTGCAGTCAGCTGCTTCAAAGAAGGAGCCTAAGCCTGGAGGCCTATCCCTCCCACCCAGCTGGAGCCCTACTCCCCAGTAGGGTCAAGGGCAGGGCTGCCCAGACTCCCCACCACCGAGCGGGGGGCCCCGAAAGACCTAGGGGCCCTATCAGATTTCCCTGGGTCTGCCATCTGATCCCATCCAGGCACAGTCTTATTTCCTTTCCTGTTGTCCTTATTGAGCGCTTTGTCCCTTGGGGAACAAGCACAGTAAAAAGAAAAGTATATATTTAGGCAGGAGTCATAAAAGTTCATTAAAATACGCCCAGCAGCACCACGAAACCCGACAGAGCAGGGCTCAAACTCCTCTTCAGCTTGAGTGACTCCTTCCAGGCCCCAGGGAGCCCAGTGGAAACAGTAGTTACCATAGGCGAGAGATCTGGGCTCAAATGCCCATCACGCAACTGACCCAGAAAG
The DNA here is from genome assembly GCF_004348235.1 of Phoca vitulina. Taxonomy (NCBI): domain Eukaryota; kingdom Metazoa; phylum Chordata; class Mammalia; order Carnivora; family Phocidae; genus Phoca; species Phoca vitulina. Next base: position 29,019,168 of record NW_022589719.1, on the reverse strand, counting down.
TCCGTCCCTCCGGCCCGTGTCACTTCACTCATAAGCCAGGGTCAAATGACATAATGAGGGTGGCCGTGCTGCGACATAGTAAGTACGGATGAAAGGCTCACTTCTGGGAAAATATCGTGCCCTAGAAGTGGGTGGTACTGCTTCTACCAACACAGGACTGGCAGAGACTTCCAGAGCCCCGCTGCCTCGCTCACCCCCACACCCCCCACCCGGGGCTCCTGAGTCCCAGTCCTGGACATCAGCAGAATCAACAGGCGTGGCCCCTTTGCCCACAGTTTCAATGAGAGAGGACAAGGCAAAGTACTCTGAAGCCCTGCAAACGCTATAGAAATATGAGGGACTGTTACTTGAGAGATTGGTAGCTGAAGTGGGGGGGGACAGTACAGGACACGGCCTAAGTTCTAAGGGCCTGACCCACCCCTTGGTGTCACCCTGGGCAAGTCCCCAAACTCTCAGAGTCCCGATATTTTCCTTTATAAAACTGGACTAAGAAAACAAACAAACCAACCCGTGATCCTAAGTGACCCTCCACTTGGTCTCCAGGGCAGGGGGCACTGTCCCTGTCCCCACGAACCCCACTTTGCCGCAGACTGCCTGTTGGTGACTACTCCATCCAGGTCATTCTGATCACCTTTCATGCCGAATCCCGCCTGCACATGCACATAAAGCCAACGACAGGGGCGTGCACCGCACGCACTCTCTCTCTCTGGACACAGAATCTGGAGCTTGCACCAAGCCTGGTGTTACAGGCTGGATCGTGTCCCCTAAAATGCACATGTTGAAGCCCTCATCCCAGGGCCTCGCAAGACTTTATTTGGAGATAGGGTCGTGGCCGATGGGGTCAATAGGGTGGGCTCTAGCTCACTGCAACCGGCGTTCTTAAGAAAGGGGACTCTGGACGCAGACACAGATGAATGCAGGGACAACGATCCCGAGACCCAGGCAGAAGACCCAGCCGCCCAGCAGCCAGGGACACTGGCCCGGACCAGGTCCTGCCTAACTGCCCACAGGAGGACCTACGCGGACAACACCTCGCCTTGGACTTCTGGCCTCCAGAACTCTGATGCCGCATCTCTGCCGTGGGACAGAGCGGCCTTGGCGTGTAGGCTGAGCAAACGAATCCACCTCTCAGCTCAGCCACTGCCCGGCTGCTCTCCCTTTACCACGGAGAGCGCGGCGTGCCCCGGCCACGGGGTCTCGGGGGATGCGGGGACGCGGGAGGCAACGGCCGGGGTGGCGGACAGGCGGGCCCAATTTGGCTCTCATCACGTCGCCTTCAGGAGCTTTCTGAGGGAGCTCTGCAAAGGCCGTGGCCCCCCACTGGCCCCGCGGGGTGTGGGTACAGGGGAACGTGTAGGGATGTGGCAGAGATCCTGGCAGCCCCAGAGCAGGTCCCTTCCTGAGAGTGCCGAGGCCGCCCACCCCCCCACCCCGGGGGCAGGTGCCCCCGGGGCCCACCTGTACCCCTTGACTCACCACCCAGTCTCGGCGTGAGATCATGGTCGTGATGATCTGGTACTGGAAGTACAGGGGGATGAGTATTGGCGGCCCGACTGCGGGGAGAGCAGGGGTACTTAGAGGCATCCCGTCCCAGCGCACCGGGCTGGGCAGTCAGGGGGAGCCCGGCGAGCACTGAACTGGGGGCCCAGCTCCGCAGCTCCCAGGCAGAGGCAGCAACCTGTGCCTGAGGAGGGGCTGGGAGCACACGTCCCCCTTCCCCCTGCCGCCCCCTTTCCCTACCCAGGGGCCCCCGAGTGTGGGACCCTGGGCCTCTGGGTCCTGTCTGCACCATGTGCCAGGAGCAGTTTACTCGAGATGGATGGCCCTTCCTGCTCAAACAGGCTCAGGGGCGATTCCTGGGTCTAAAGAGGTGGCAGGTGGTTGGGGGGGAGGACAGATGGCCATTCTGGGGTGTGGTTGGAGGGCAGCCCCCAACACTCACTCAGGAGGAAGTACTTGTGCTGGTGGTTGTAAGGCAGGTATTTGAGCTTCTTCTTGCCGTACTGAGGAGAGAGAAGAGAGGGTGAGCACCCGCCCAGGCCCCCCCGCCCGCTCTGCAGTCACCGTTCCTGACCTGTCAGTCCACACCCTGGGACCTCAAGGCTGGGCCCCTCCGGCCCTCTGGCTCCTAGCTGCTCCGGCCGACACTGGCCACCATTTCCTCGGCCCCAGCTTTGTCCCATCCAGGCCTCAGCTCACGCCCTCCTCTGCCAGCCCACGAGGCTGGGGCTTCTGAAGCTGAGGCTCAGGGTCAAATCACTGCTCAAGGCCACACGAGAAATGGGCCCAGCTGGGATCTGAACCCAAGAAAGCTGACTCAGAGCCCACATGGCAGGCACCAAATAAATGTTTGTGGAGTGAATGCACAACTGAACAACGCATACGGGGTCCCACCGAGGGAGCTCCTTGGCCAGTCTCCACCCCTTTGAGAGTGAGAAAAGCTCCCTGGGCATGCTGGGGAGCTCCCCAGAGCCCGCAGGAGCCGGGAGAACACAGATTAGGGCCTGGGGAATTGTTAACAGTCACCGGGCTGGGAGCATCTACCTCCCCAGAGCCCCCTGCAACTTTCCAAAGCTAATCACTTCTCCCAGGCAGATAGCTTTTAGTTGAGGGTGCCGGCAGGCCGGGGACCCACCCAGGGTACCCTGATGCCCAGACAGTCACAGCGAGGAAGGCCGCACTGGGACCTGGGCATCCTCACTGCACCAAGCCGCTCAGGCCATGCTGAGCACGAGCCTGTAGGGAAGTCACTGCCCCACGGGTCCCTGGAGCCCTTCAGTGTTAGGGTCCAGCTCTCTGCAGACCAGCCCACCTTGCTCCCATAAGGTGTTGCTCAGAGAGTGACCCCCGCTCTTGCTTTCGGTGCCAAGATCTGCCAGGATCACCGGTACAGATCTCTTAGCCCCCGCGCCCCCACCCCATTTGGCACCCAAATCACTGGTGGTTAAGAGGAGCCGATGAGAGCACAGGCATAAACGCCGGGGGGCTGGGACCCACTGCCCCTCACTCGCCCTTCCCCGGGCCCAGCCCTTTGCAGGTGCTCATTCCTATTTATTGTACTCAGGAGATGGAGACATGTTATGGATGGAGAGACCCCGGATGTTGGCTGAGCCAACGCCGCTGTCTGCAGGGGGGAGCGGAGAGGGTAGCAACCATCAAAATCGCAGGGAGGGCCCACGACGCCTGCAAGTTGGAGCCCTGGATGGGAAAGAAGCCCAGCTTGCCCCCAGGACCGGCGTCTTGGCACCAGTGGCTGTGGTCACGGCCCATCTGGCCGAAGCACCACCAGAACCGACCCCTTTGTCCCGTGTGGCCTCTTGTGCCTTGGCAGGGGTCTCACTCATCCCCGGAAAGTGTGGCCATTGGCACAAGGACGGTCACTAAGGCCGGGGCTGAGGCTGGCCTTGGAGAGGTCCTAGCCAAGGAGGCTTCAAAGGCAGCCTTGGAAGATTTCTCAGAGGAGGGAGTAGAGGGGCACCCACTCAGTGGCCTGTCGGGGTTCCAGGGAGCATATGGCCCCTGGATCCTGCTCTAACCTCCTCCCAGAAGCCAGGAAACAGACCCACAGGCCCAGCCTCTGTGTGCAGGCTTCTCGGCCCTGAACAGGAGCCCTCCCTGCCACAGCTCTGCCCATGGGTCATCCCAGGAGGTGGCCCCAGGCCCCATGGACCCTCTCAGGCTAATTAGACTCCTGGGAAGTGACACTAAGGGCAGCCCAGACAGGTGGGCGGACCAGAGAGTTCCCATAGAAGGACCCAGGGGCGGCTAAGCTGCTGGGGTGGGGGGGAAGGATACCAGGGGATTCATTTGAAGTTGCGTTTCCGTAGTAAGCATGCTGTTCCCATTGATTTATGGTGGCCTCTGGGGAGCGACAGGTCCCACACGCTGACGCTCCCCCAGCTGCCCCTGGCCCCCACGTGGGCCCCTTCAATGCTGCAGACTGTCCTGCAGCAGCTGCCGGGTCCCCGGCCTCTCTGTCAGGCCCTGGGGGTTCCCAGGCTCAGGGAGGCAGGCCCTTAGGATTCAGACACAATTCAGCATTTGAGCAAATTGCTCCACACACGCTCTCCTCTGCCCCGCCATGAGCTGTGGGTCCCCGCCTCATCCAGTGGGGGTCCGATGGGCACTTCCCGGGGCTGCTGAGGGACCGGCCGATGATGCGGGCATCACAGTCCTTCGGGAACAGAACGGGGAGCTGCGGTCCCAGCAACACGCACAGCTGTGTGTGGTGACCCACCGAACGGTCACTGCACGTCTGTTCCCAGCTCGGTGACCTCAGGCGGGGCAACTAACTGCAAGGCCACCTGTCAGGGTATGGCTGGCCCACAGCACCCACTTTCCTCGGAAAACCAGAGAGCACACGCTCGCTCTGACGATGCGTGGCTACCTTGCTGGCTTGGCTCTCTGCCAGCGTCTAGCCCCGTAAGTCATGGGCGCAGGGAGCGCTGGAAGAGGGCTTTAGAACGTCCCGAGCTGGGGGGAGGGCCCCTGGCATCTCAATTCATCAGAAAGCTGGAGGGACCCAACAAGCCAGTTCCCTGGGGTCCAGCAGGTAGTGGCCCTGGGCAGGTTCCTGCGGGACCCAGAAGCCCCAGCTGGGAGCAAGACAGCCTGGGTTTGGGTGGTGGCACTGCCTTTTCCCGCTAGAACCTCAAGCAAGTTACTTCACGTCTCTCGGCCTTAGCCCTTCCATCTTGAAATGGGCGTGATGAGAGCCCCTGCCTCATGGTTAAGCAAAGGTGAAGTGACGTCCTGCGTGCCGGGCCTGGCACGGTGGTGGGTGTGCAGACTCGGTGAGAGTCTGCCCTCCTCCCCACACCTCCTCCCCTCCGGGAGAGTCCTCATCACACACAGGGAGAAAGCTCGGGTGGCTGTCATAGGTGAGGCTCGGGGAAGACAGAGGGTGCTTTCACTCGGGCAAGGCGGCTTGTTGTGGTCGAGAGATGAAAATGGTAGCAGACCAAGGGCTCCCTTTGACGCATTCCCAAGCGGTGGCTCACAGGGGATGCAAATCAGGGCGGAGGGAGGGGGAGCCCTGCCAACCCTGGTGGCCTGGTTTCCCGGAGGTCCCTGCCCCTTTGCCCAGGCTGGGCTGGCCCTCCTGTGCTCACCCTCTCCACAAACCCCGGGCCAGGCTGGGATTGCAGGCTGAGTGCATGCCAGGGGCATGTGCAGGGGACTTTTCAGCTTTGGAACAAAATGTCTGAGGAATGACAAGGGCCTTCCTTGTCCCTTCAGGGTTGGGGGAGGGGAGCTGTCGCAAAGCCCAGTCCCCGCCTCTGGGAACCTACAAACTCCCAGAGAGAAATGAGCTACATAGCTAGGCCGGGCATGCGTAGAATGGCAAGGCCCCGGTCCACGGGCCCTGACAGGAGGGCCCTGGTTGTTCCAAGGGAGGACTGATCCCTTGGCTGGTTCACAAAGAAGCCTGGAGGGTTGGCTGCAGACAGGCGGTGGGGCAGGGAGAGCGTCCCAGATAGGTGGAAAGGCAGGCTCTCCGGTGAGGAGGCGCAAACACTCATGGCTTCCGAAAGCCCACCTCAGTACCACAGGGATAGTGGCCTCCCTGTCGCCCTCTGGGATGTGGCAGACAGATAAAGGGAGGGGCGAAGCCTGCCGCTGACTTCACCTCTATTTAATGCTGTTCTGGAAGCTCCAGAAGTAAGAGAGCTTGAGAAAGAGTGGAGCTATGAGAAAGAGTACCTTTTATTATTTTCAAGGATATAACTGTCTACCCAGGAAACTCAAAAAAGAACCAACTGAAAGACAACTAGGATCGCAGAGAGGCCTGAGCGGATGCCAGCTGGACCCAAGTTACCCACCAAGTATCAACAGCTTCCCGGAACATTGGAGGAACACTGATCCCAATAGCCAAAGTAGGAAAGATCCATGATTGAACTGGAAAAGAAACACCCACGAGACGTATAAAGAAAAGTATAAAACTTTTCTAAGAGGAAAAAAAAAGAGGCTTAAGGAACTGGAGAAACAGGCCTTACTGCAAGATGGAAAGACAGAGTGTGAAGACGATGACTTGTGCTAAGAGGGCTGCCGGCCAGTGATGAAGGGCCAGGGGTGGATGGAGGGCCGCCCAAGTCTCGCAGACGACGCCCCCGTGAGGCTGACCACGCAGCCTGGGCGCGGGGCTCAGGGGGGACACTTTCCCGCACAGATGGGGCCATGCATCCTGATGGGGGTGCTGGGGAACCTGGCTGACTCCAGACAAATGAGAAGGACGGACACCAGCCTACCCACAGCACATGTGGCCAAAGTTAAATAATTCAAAAGTGAAGCCACAAAACACTGAAAATAGTACGAATGGAGAACTTTCTTGGGGCGCTTGGCTGGCTCACTTGGTAGAGCATGTGACTCTCGATCTCGGGGTTTTGAGTTGGAGCCCCACGTTGGGTGTAGAGACTACTTAAAAATAAAATCTTAAAAAAAAAAAAAGAACTTTCTAAGCATGAAAGAAATTAAAGGAATCTGCAGGAGGGGGGGAAAAAGTGAATACCTCTTTCTACATAAAACAAACAAAATCCTCCCAGAAGTCATAAATAAGACCAAAAGGCAGAGAACTCACGAGGAAAGGGATTTCGCTGCTGAGACCCCTCTACTTAATTTCTGCCTAGCTCTTTGGAGCTGGTTTGTTTACCTGAGCCTGGAGATAAGAGGCCTGGCCTCCTTGCTCTGGAGGCCAGAGGCTGGCTCAACAGCCCCAAGGCCTGGCCACATGGGGCCAGGTGGGTGGCCCTGGTGTGGTGTGTGGTAGGTGGGGCTGGCAGGAGACAAGGCCATTGGACCCACTGCTGCCAGGGTCCCTCCCAGGGCGGCAGCATGCTCTCGTGGACACCGGGGCACAGCTCGACCAGGAGCCCAGCGAATATCTGGCCTTTCCCCCTACACGTGTGTTAAGAGTTGAGGATTTCCACAGGGTGGTCTTTCAAATGCTACTAGCAATGGGGTAACCAGATCTCCGAAACCTCCCACCCGGCCCCGGCCCCAAAGCCGGCACTGAAGAGGTGTCTAGGGAGAGGAAGTGTGGAAGAGGCTTCGCTAGCCATGGCACAGAGCGGAGCTGGTGAGACTAGATTTCTGGTATTAGGGACGCAGAGAACAACTGGCAGGACAGCCACCAGCTCTCCAACAGGAAGCCTCATGCAGAAAGGGAAGCCTTTGATTTCACTCAGCTGAAGGCCCCAAATTAATCAGCTGCATTATCTGGACACCTCTAATCAAAGCTAGCAAACTGCTTCCTAGAAGAAAGAGGCAAGCAGCACGTACTTTGGAAGGGAATATAATCCCTGCCTGGCTTCCCAAGTACTGAATGTTGGCTAATTTCCTGTGCTATTGACCATGTTGCAGAAAATCTGTGTTTCTGCTCAGATATTCTCTTGGGTGGAACTGAGATGGGAAAGACAGGGTACAAACTAGAACTGGAGGGACACGCTCTCTCCTCTCCTTGTTCCAAGTCTCGGATGCCAACACTGTCGGGAATACACCACTGGTGGGAATCCGGGACCCTTCTCCTTCCTCAATGGGCCTCGCTTGAAAGATGCTTACTGAGCCCCTCCTCTGTGCCCGGCACTGGGATGCTTACGAGCTGTACAAAAGCAACAGGATCTTCTAAACTTGGGCTTACCTCATCACCGTACTTCCAAAAGGCAAAGCATAGGTAGATTTTTTTGTAAATTAAACCCTAACATAGAGGCTGTCCCATAGGGGCTCTACTTTCTAAAAAAAAAAAAAGTGTTTAAATGAGGGCATTCTTTAAAGGCATTGGGGGTGATTTTATTAAAAAGAAATTAAGAAGGGCGCCTGGGTGGCTCAGTTGGTTAAGCGGCTGCCTTCGGCTCAGGTCATGATTCCAGGGTCCTGGGATCGAGTCCCGCATCGGGCTCCCTGCTCTGCGGGGAGCCTGCTTCTCCCTCTCCCTCTGCCTACTTGTGTTCTCTCTCTATCTCTCTGTCAAATAAATAAATAAAATCTTTAAAAAAAAAAAAAAGAAATTGAGAAGTAGCAACAAGTTTCCTATCTTACAAAACAGCATGGGTCACATGATGCTACAGAAATACAACGGAGCACCGGACAGACCCAGGCAAAGGCCAGATCACTTGGACTACCAGAAAGAGGTCTGTGTTTGGTAAGGCGGCAAGTTGCAGGACAGAATGTCTACGTTTTAATTTTGGTTTTTAAAATGAATATGTGCTGGGGTACCTAGGTGGCTCAGTCGGTTAAGCGTCTGCCTTCGGCCAGGTCGTGATCTCAGGGTCCTGGGATGGAGCCCCGCATTGGGCTCCCTGCTCAGCCGGGGGTCGGCTTCTCCCTCTCACTCGGCCCCTCCCCCCTGCTCATTCTCCCTCTCTCTCTCAAATAAATAAATAAAATCTTTAAAAATAAATAAATAAATACATACATACAAAATGAATGTGCATATGAATATGCACATAAAAGAAATCTGGAAGGATTTATGTACCATGTTTTCATCAGTGGCTATCCTCAGGGGTAAGATCTTTGGGGCAAAGGGGGATGATGGAGGTAATAGGAGATTCACTTTGTGATTTTGTGTATTTCTAGTAATATTTAACTGCTTGTCACAGGTAAATTCTATATTTATACTAAAAATTGAACTAACATAAAAATAAGGCAGTGTGCTAGAGCGGAAGGAAATGACCTCATTCTCAGATCCAGGGCCTCATCCTAGACTAGCCACTAAATTATAGGATCCTGAACACATCCCCTCCTTCCCCGGAGCCTCCCTTTGTCACATCTGGTGAAGCAGGTTGGACCAGACTACGCTGAGGTCCCTCTCCACATCGAGGACTGTGACTCTCCCAATAAGGTTTCCTTGAGCTGGTGTTTGGGGACCACGCTCGAGCCCCGGACCTGCGCCTGCCTGCTGAACTGGGACCAGAGTTCCCTGGCCCCCAGGAAGAAACAAGCCTGGAAATGTTCTTCCCCAACCCATGGGAGGGAAAGAGGTCTCTAACGCTGATAAGGAGCTGGTTCATTATTCATACATGAGGCCATTCCATCGAAATTCCAGCTTGAATAATTCAGGGCGTCCAGGAAGGGTTTCCAAGTAAACATCAGGGGCAGATGTGTTTGGACGGCTATCCAACCTCCAGGACTCCTTCTCTGGTTTCAGCTCAGGTCAAACACTTCCCACATCAACACTGACCCTTCATCATACCTCAACGGGCTGCGATTCGCCCAGGACGAACACGTGCCGCATGTTCACATCGGGATCCTTGTTGAAGATGTTGGGCTTGGCGTGATGTTGGAAGTGGCGATGGTTCCACCAGTTGGCGGAGGCACCCTGGGGGGGGAAATGGGGTGAGCAGCACCGAGACTCAGAACCAACTTTGCCATCACACCCGGGGCCTCGGGCCCCCGAGCCTCCGAAAACAGCCCTGCCAGTACTGAGTCCAGAGTGCCGGCCAGCCCTGAGGCCAGGACTTGTGAATGGAGCCAAGCCAGGCCGTCCCTCCATGTTTCCCCATCCCCCACAGCAATGGCGGCGAGGCCAGCTGGTGCCAGAGCGCATGGCGAGCACCTGGGCCGGTGTGGGGCGGCCTCTGCCCTCTGCCAGCACCAGGTGTGAGCCCCCACACCCCTCAGCCTCTGCACGTCCCCCGAGTGCCGTGCTATACAAGGAGAAACACTTCTGTTTCAGGAACGGTAAGAGGGGGTCTCTACTATATGGCCCGGGATTCTACTCCTAGGTGTGTACCCAAGAGAAATGAAAACATGGCCACGCAAAATCATACAGCAACATTCCCATTACTCAAAATGACCAACAGGTGGAAACTGTGTGGCCATGCCACGGAAAGGTGGGAAGCACCTGCTACAACGTGGACGAACCTTGAAAACATCCTGCTGAGTGAACGAAGCCAGACACAAAGGACCACATACGTGATTCCATTTATAGGAAATGTCCAGACTAGAAAATCTAGAGATAGAAAGGTTAGTGGCTGCCCAGGGTTAGGGTTGGGGACGCGTGGGAGGGATGAGGGGCTTGGGAGGCGGCAGCTAAGAGGTGTGAGGTTTCTTTTGGGGATGATGAAGATCTTCCCAAGTCGATTGTGATGATGGTTGCATAAATCTGTGAATATTCTATAAGCAGCTGGCAAGAGACAACCCAACAGCCCGATCAGTTGCTGCCCTGAGCGGTGAGGACTCAGTGAGGTCCCACCTGGAAGGCCAAAGGAAGGCTTAATAAGCCATCGCTAACAGGAACAGGGAAGAGCTCCCAGGTTCTAACATGAAAATATAAAACCACGATTCTAGGAGACAGGAAGCATTGCCTAAGTATTTATTTCAAAGTCACAAAGCTCTGTCTCACCAACGCAAGCTCTCGACACAGTTTGGAGGCATGCCTCTCCCCACAGTTGCCCTGTGGCCCATAGAAGGAAATGGGACCCTTCCGACTCTTCACTCTTTACTGGTGAACTACTGCTGGATCAATCAACCCTTGGGCCCAGGGTCTGGTCATCCACAAGAAGGACTAACTGCTAAAACAAACATTTTACTTGGAAGATCCTTTTGGCACAAACAAGGTCTTTGGACACGGAGAGGCCTGGGCGGGCACAGGTTTGGCCTTTGCCTGTAAGCACGTGGGTCTCAAAACCCATCAAAGTGGCGAAAAAAAAATGTCAGTGAGTGAGGGCTCAGAGGACTGAGGACTCAGATGACACGTTCACCTTTCCAGCCGGAAGGAACCCCACTCCTGGGAAAGGTCACATGGAAAGTCCCCAGCACAAAGAAATTGAGGAGCAAGTCATGTTAAGAGTGGGCAGATGTTTAGAATACACCGACCCAGGGATGTTTGTGGAATAAATGAAGGAAGGAAAGAGAGATGAGCTGTGAACGCCCCGGCGACGAGTCAGCGAAGGGAGGCCGTCTCGCTCTCTCTGGACAGAGCTAGTCCTCCGGGGGGTTCTCTTCCATTTCCATTCTTCACTAGGCAGAGCCCTACTTAGTCTTCCCACCCAGAAGCCCTGCCTGCCCTGGGATGAGGAGCAGCTCTGCGGATGAAGCAGTGATCCAGAGGCAAGCCCTTGGCCTGGCAAGGGAGAGTAGAGCACCCCAGCACACTGAGATGGGGCGGGGAAAGACAAGCAAAACTGGGGGAGGGGAGGGGGCCAGGCAGAGTGAGAGTGAGGGGTGCCTTCCTGACAGAGGGAAGAGGTTGGGCGAGGTCCCCTTGGTTGAGCCGAAAACCCAGGATCGCAGCCAAAAGTCCTGGGCTAAACCCTATCAGAGCCTGAGAGAAATCGAAAAATGTGTACTCCTGGCTTGAATGGTCACAAAGGCATCAACAACAGTTTCCGAATCGATTTTTTAGTTTGTCTCATTTTCAAATGAGAGAATTGCCAAGTTGGATGACTTTTCTCCACCAAGTGACAATCTTAATTCAAAAATTAAAAAAAAAAAATTTTTTTTAGGGCAGGAGGGGCAGGGGGAAAGGGAGAGAGAGACTCTCAAGCAGACTCCCCACCCAGCACGGAGCCCGACATGGGACTCAATCTCCTGATCCTGAGATCACGACCTGAGCTGAAACCAAGAGTCAGACGCTTAACTGACTAAGCCATCCAGGCGCCCCTTAAATAATTTTTAACTAACTTAAACCAAAGTAAAATAATAATAAATTCTGTTTTGGTACAAAGAATATACTTTCCCTTAATGTTGGGACCTTTAATACGTCCAGCTTCCCAACTCTTAAATATTTCTCAACTACTTTAATGTTCTGAGGAAAAAGACCAACTAACCATTAAAAAAATAATACATACAAACACGTATATAGGGTCACAGATTTTTTCCTTTTGCCTCAGGTTCCAATATGGCCCAGCACAGTCCTGATCTTTATTTAAAATGTTGCTATTTTGTTCACTGTAGATTTTCCTTGGCATTAATTTTGTTTTTTAAAACCTATATTAAAATGTTCTTCATCCTGATTACTGAGTCCTTTAGTGTCCCCTTAAATTTTGTGCCCGAGGCAAGTGCCTCACTTGCCTCGCCCTAGTCCTGGCCCTGGTGGCCCGAGATGATGTAGTGGAAAAGTTGGCGGTCTCCTGGTCTCCGTCTCCAGATGCGGAGTCTGGAGGGTGCTGGCCTTGCCGTGTGCATTTTATCCTAAGTGCAATGCCGAACACTTAAAGGGTTTTTAACAGAGGTGTGATGACTCAGAACTCTTTGTACAAGACCATCCTCTGAAAGACCTGTCCGCCGGAATAGCCCGCAAGTCGGGATGGGGAGAGCCCACTCTGGAATCCCGCAGCTGCTCAGGCTGCGGGTAGGAAGCAGGTCCCAGCCCCTTGAGGCGCCCGGCACCCCGTTCTCTGCTCCACACCAACTTGTGCTATAGGACGCTCGAGGTGGCAGGGCACCTGGGGACCTCCCTGCAGCCAGCCCCCTTTTTTCCCAGCAAAGGGAAACCAAGAGAGCAGATGGATCTACAAGACTCGTCTGCAGCCGTGTGACTATGGGGTGCCAGACTGGTTTCAGCCAAGCTGTGAGGCTCCAGGCTCTGGGGCACCCTGGGGTGAGCTGCATAACTGTGCCCCCCCGGCCTACACATGGCAAGAAAGACACAGCAAAGCAGAGAACTGGCCAGCCATGAGTGCAGCCCCCGTCTCTGACCTCTGACCTCCGGGCCCAAGTACCCCGTCTTCCCCCTATCCCAGAGTTCTGACGTCATTAACCCACGTTCTCCATGGAGGCCAGTCCTCTGTCCTGGCCTCGTCCTCCGTCTGACAGGAGAGCTGCGCTCCAAGGTCCTGCAAAAACTGAGGGACGTGAGGCAGGAAAGGTCCTCCCGGCTCCCACCCAGAATCTGGATACAGGACACAGCCCATCTTTGTTAAGCGGGTGGGGATAATGTGGGTCGGGAGTGAGATGTTACTTTCCAATACTGAGGAGGGTTTTATCCAGCAGACAAGAGTATGAAATGAAACAAAGCGCTCTACTATGCACACCCGCTCCCTTCAGCCCTGACTTTCTGGACAGAAACCAGGTTCTCAGGCCGCCTCAGGCTCAGGGCCAGGCAAGCTGCGAGGGAACTGGTTCCTAGTTCAGCATTGGTTCACCCCCAACCAGATCCGGGGCCCGAAAGCCATGGGCTCTCCGCGGTCTGGGTCGCGGGGGGATATGCTTAACCCAGACAGGTAGCTCTTCCCAAGCCAGAGCGAGGTGGGGTGGGATTCTTTAGGACCCAGCCTTTCTTAGGAAGCAGCTGGGTGCTTCTGGGAAAGGGCCGAGTGGGGGATGATCTGTTTCAGAACGAGCCAGCAAGGACTTATTTCCAAAACCAAGGAGATAAGCCAATCGGACGAGTCCAAGGTCGCTGGCAAGTCCAGCCTGTCTTCTGACGAACTTGCCTCACTGTAACGCTTTGTGGGGCGACCTCCTCAGCGGCAGGAGTGGGAGACAGGAACTATTTCCCCACGAGCCTTAAATACAACTCCGGTCCTGTGGCTCAGCGGATCACTGTGCTCTTTCATGTCCCTTATCTAAAGACTTCCATGACAATATCTCTCTTTCAGACTAAGAGGGACTTATTAGAAAAGTTTTTAGATAACTAGTAAGCAATATCATAAATATCATCAAATGAGTCAATGTACAAAGGCAGCGTGTGCCTGTCCTCATAACCAGCACGCTGCTTTTGCTGGTTGATGTGATACAGAGACAGGCCTGGGAAGGTCAGAGGAGGGGAGGATTCGAGAAGCCCAGCAGGGAGGCCTGGCTCCCCGGCGCACCCGCCGTGTTACCCTGCGGCCACAGACACTGACCCGAGAGGAGACTTGGCCCCAGGCAAAGTAAGCCAGGGCCGAGCCAGCGGCTAGTTGATGGGCAGATGCCCAGGGCTGCCGGTATTTACCTTTAAGTGGCCAATGATGAACTTGTGGACAACGTGGTTCCATGCGGACTTCTTGAAGACAGACAGATGGCCATAATCGTGTTGCAGCCATCCGGCTTGGGCCTGGGGAAAGACATGCTGTCACAGAGCCAGCTTTCAAGCGTCCTCGGCCTCTGCGAGCTAAGGGGGTGGGGGGGTTAGGGTGGGGGCTTTAGGCGTCCGGTGAGGGCGCCCCACCTCACCTGAGAGGTAGCAAGGACAAAGGCCGTGATGATGGTTGGAATCCAGCCATTGCCAAAGTAAAAGATGATGAACCAGGCAATGCTCTCCATGACGATGATGTGGGCCAGGAGAAGGAGGAAGAACAGGTGGTTACTCTTGAACAGGTTCATGTCCTCGGCGGCCTTCCTCAGGGCCCGGAAGTCCTCGATGATCTGGGGCTGTTGAGCAAGGGCACAGGGCAAGTGTCGGCCACCTAGCTGCGCCGGAGGGGACCAACGTCTTCTTGCCAGGAGAAGCGGTGGCAAGAGGGACCACTCCACAGGCCCGTGACCCGAGGGAGCCCGGCCACCACGCATGATGCCTGCCACACCTGCCTGGGCCTCCATAGCCCTGAGGACTGCACATTTGGCCCCAGCCAGGTAGGTGGCAGAGAAAGGATTCGACTCAAAAGCCGGTGTTTTTTCGTTCACAGTGGCATTACTCCCAAGGCACGAGGCAGAAACAACCCAACTAGCCATCAATGGATGCATGGCTAAAGAGAATGTGGTCTATCCGCACAATGGAATACTATTCAGCCTCGAAGAGGAAGGAGAGTCCGACACCCGCTACCGCAGGGATGAACCTTGCAGACCCCGGGCTCCGTGAAATTAAGCCAGACACCACAGGACAAATACTGTATGATCCCATGTACCCGAGCTACCTAGAGCAGGCAAATCACAGACAGGAAGTGGAGTAGTGTTTACCGGGGCTGCAGGCAGGGGGGATGTTTAATGGGGAGTTAATGTTTAATGGGGACAGTTATAATTTGGGGTGATGAATAAGTTCTGGAAGTGGATGGTGGCAAAGGTTGCATAACAATGTGAATGTGCTCCCAAGCCACTGAACTATGCATCTAAAACTGGCTAAAATGGTAAAATTTGTGCTATGTATACCACACACACACACACACACACAGCTCGCACTTTTCCACTACCCAACCCTGCCCCCACTTGCTCTGGGCACTCTGTCGAGGGGGTTGCCCCCTGCCAGACGACATCCCTGCCCCTAGAGAGCTCAGGGAGGTGGGACCACTGGGTGGGCCTTGGGGATGTGGGGCTGGGGAGGCCAAGGTGGAGTCAGGGGCAGCTCTGGAGACATGAGCACGGCTGGGAGAAAGAAAGCAGCTGGGAGGCAGGGGTCAGGCAGGTGGGGGGAAGAGGGCGCTTTGAAAGGGTAGACAGGGTGCCATGTGGGTGGAGGAGGCCAGGTTTGGGAGCCTGGGTGATAATTGGCAAAGGATCTTGAAGAGTGGTGAACACCTGTTTAAGTAGGAAAAGTGGGGAAACCAGGTAGGGGCCAAAGAAGGCAGGGTCAGGAAGAAGGAAGCCCACAGGACACGGAAGAGAGGAGAGAAGCTGCCTGCCTACAGGGGGGCTGGGGAGGGCGGAGGATGGAGCCATGGGTGAAGGAAGCAGGATGGAAACCCAGGTCAGCTCCAGGGAGGGGTGAAGACAATTTCCCCCTTCAGCCCTGGGGAGAAAGGGGAGGGGCAGAGACGGGGAGAGCCAGGGGGAGGGGCACATGGAATGGGCTGGATTTCCCAGGGAAGGAGAAAGAGAAAACGGTGGGAGAACTGGACCAGAAGAGAAGACCCTGAGCCCAGCCTAACTCTATTGACACCACGGACATGAAGAGGCTGGGAAAGAATCACTGCAAGGTAAGGGGCCAGCCTAGGCTGGCAGCAAGAGGAAGAGGCTCACTGCAGAATCTCAGAGTCCTGCCTAACCCCAGGCATTGGGCGGTGGCTCCCCTGGACTGGCATAAAGGTCCCTTGGCCCACACCTGGCACTCTGTCTTTAGGCGGGCACCCCCTCTCCCTGCAAACCCTCCCCTCCTTCCTTGGTCTGGGCACACTCACGTTCTTGCCATGGTCCTGGCTGGGCTCCTCTGGAGCCAGCTCTCCAATCAGCAGGGGCTTCATGAACTTGCGCACGAAATCAAGGTCACGGTGGAAGGCGAGGAAGGCATCCTAGGGAGCAGGGAAGCAGGTGGTAAGTGGGAGACCTCAACCCAGGGAGGGCAGGGCTCACCGGCAGCCGCTCTCCATGTCCCCACTTGGGACACTGATCGAGGCCTCCCGGGACCTGGCCCCAAATGCTCTCTCCTGCCTCATCTCGGCGGAACCCGGTGCCCAGCCAAACCAGCGCTACCCCTGGATCTCCACCCTCAGCTCACCAAGGGTGTGTGCAGACATTCAGGATGCCTCCGGGTGAGTCAGAAAAATGTACCCCTGCAGGGAGATGCACGGACTGGGCAGGGCACCCAGGAAACCACACGACTTGCCACCCCATGCACATGGTTTACAGTGAAAAGCACAGGGCTGGAGCCCACTACAGCACGGAAAATGTGCTTGGGAGATCATGTCAAGCCAAAACCAAATACAAAACTAGGTAAAAAACATGTCTGAAAAAAGCTTTTTCATAATTAGAAAAAGCATGAAAATAATTACGAAAAAGATAAAGCCCTAAACAGTAATGTGTTAAAATAGCGGCATTATGCCTTGCTTTATTTTATTACTTCTCAAACTTTCTCTAACACTGCTATATTACTGCTTTTAAAATTTTAAAAATAGGGGCGCCTGAGTGGCTCAGTCGGTTAAGCATCTGCCTTCAGCTCAGGTCATGATCCCAGGGTCCTGAGATCGAACCCCATGTCGGGGCTCCCTGCTGGGTGGGGAGTCTGCTTCTCCCTCTGCCCTTCCCCCCTGCTCAGGCTTGCTCTCTCTCTCGAATAAATAAAATCTTTAAAAAATATTTATTTTAAATATTATATAATAATATTATTATTGTAGGGGGGCCTGGGTGGCTCAGTTGGTTGGGCATCTGCCTTTGGCTCAGGTCATGATCTTGGGGTTCTGGGATTGAGCCCCACATCGGGCTCCCTGCTCCGTGGGGAGTCTGCTTCTCCTTTTCCCTCTGCCTGCTGCTCCCCATGTTTGTACTCTCTCTGTCAAATAAATAAATAAATAATCTTAAAAAAATTATTATTGTAATTCCAATTACAAAGTTATAATGTGCTTGATTTGGGCAAATTTAGAGAATGTACAGAAGAATAAAGAGGAAAATAAATACCACCCAGAGAGCGACCACCGTTGCTAATATTTTAGCTTGTTTCTCTCTAGATTCTTTTCTATATGCGTTATGTAAATTATTACATAAATCATCTCATAACCAACATGGCATTTCCATTAGGGATGAGCTGGCATCATGGGCTACGATATGATGACCCAGTGGCAAACATTTACCCAGCAGTAAGCCAAACTTTCACACATTGCAGGACAGAGGACGAAGTCAAATGACACCATGAGAAACCATGAGAAACATTAATGTAGTTGGGGGGTGGGAAGTGTGTGTGTGTGTGTTGGGAGGAGGTGTTTAGCTTTTAAAAAACTGAGAAAGATAAAACAAAAAGATTATAAAAAAGGCAATGCTTGATTTGAAAGGCTCCTATTTGGAGGGGGAAAATAAATAAAGACCCAGCCATTCCACAGGACATTTTTGGGGTTGAATGAGAAAATTGGAATATGGACCACATATCTGGTCATAGGAAGGACTTACTATTCATTTTCTTAATCGCAAAGAAGGTTTTGTGATGATGTTAGACCATGTCCCCATTCTTAGGAGCAGGTGGTGAAGAACTGAGGGACGAGGTGGCTCATTTCTCAGCCAGCACCCGCTGCCCTACCCCAGCCCACCCTCAGGTCCAGGTCATGCCCTCAAGCCCCCACCTGGGCTGGGGAACTTGGTGGAGCAGACAGACAGACAGACAGACTCCCGTCCTGACCCAGGCCATTCCTTGGCCATTTCCAGAGGGCTCTCAGGTGGCCTCTCACCCCCCCCCCCAAGTGACAGGGAGCGAGCCAGGAGCCTTGTTTACGCTCCCTCCCCGAAGGCTGAGCGCCCTGTCGTATAGATGAAGACACTGGAGCACAAGAAGGGGACATCCTCTGCTCCAAGCGCAGAGCCAGGATCAAACCCAGGTTCACCTGACTCAGGGACTGCTGCACCACATCCCTCCTGCCCGTCGAGGAAGCCAAGTGCCGTTAGATTGTCTGGCCGTCCCTGGTAGATCTGACGGCTTTCTGAGCAGACCAGGTGAAGACCACCTGTGAACCCCCCAAACTCATGCTGACGCCAGGGCCTTCGCACGGTGCTTCCTTCTGCCTGGGAGCCCTGCTCCCATGGTGCCGCGTGGCCTGCTTTTCCCAACCAGCCCCCAGCCCCACACTCTCTCTTGGACATTGCCCTGTTTCGCCTTCTTCATAACAGTTACAAATTCACAAGCTGTATTACTTCCATATATGTCATTCTCCCCCCGCGAGACTCTGGTGAGCTCCACAAGGGAAGGGCCACAGCCGTCTTGATCACTGCAACCCCAAGGCTTATGACCACGCTTAAGAGGGGCTCACAAGTGAATGTGAGGGCCCAGGATCCCACAGCTCTGCCGCCTCGAACCCCAGGAAACTTTCCCACTCTGCAATCATGTTCAGACCCTTCTCGCGCTGTTTTGTGCAACTGGCTCATGCTTCCAAGACACCAGAACTCTTCACCCTCTCCCGCCCCAGTCTGGTGGTTGCAGAGTTACCGCATGCTGAGACCTGTAGGCTAGCCACTGAGCTACACTTAGGTGTACGTAAGCGCTAACCTTTACCAAACTCTAAGGCAGGTCCTATTTTAGAGACAAGAAAAGAGACTGAGGGAGGCGAAGCTGGAGCCTGCAGTCACATTGCAGGTGTGCCTACTTCTAGAGTTTTCCAAAGCTCATACACACGCCTCAATCAAAACAAGCTTCCTCCCCGCTGAGAGTTGAGCACTTTTTGCGTCTTCCCCTTCAAAGTGTCACGGAGGGACCTCACACTCCTACAGAAGGTTCCCAGTAACTGTTGGGTTATAGAAGGGTCTGGCTGGTGCTAGGGACGTCACCAGGCAAGGCAAGAGGGGGCCAATCCAAACGCTGACTTTGGGAACAAGAATTGGAACCAGAATCTGTCCTCGTCAGGAAGAGAAGCCAACGGCTTTCCAGGAGGGCCTGAGACAAGGGTGAAGAGAAAGGAGCAGCAACAGCTTGAGAGCAGACCGGACCTGTCCTCAGGCGGGCAGGGGTGTGGGCTGCAGGGTGGGGAGGGCAGGCTGCGGGAGGAAGGGCCAGAGATTCCAAAATGGAAGACACCGTATGCCACGCACTTCTGCTTCCGCCACCCCCCAGCGCCATGAACTTCTGCATGAAGACACCTTCCCTGGCCCAACCCCACTCAGGGTAGAGCTGGTGGCTCCTACCACACTGAGGGTTGGGGGCCATGATTTGTTTCCGGCTGTGCCCACCTTCTCTGCAGAGCAGAGCTAGTCTCCAGGCCAGCCTCATACACCTGGGCACTGAGCCTGGACCCAGGAAACATGGGAGGAGCAAACTCAGGGCATTCCAGGTCGCAGGTAGCAGCCCTGGGGACCGGGACTCCACAGGACAAGGGGTTAAAGAGGGAGAAGCTGAGGAAGTACCCTGAGCTCTCAGCTAGAGACAGAGTCACTGACGCCCTTCCCACGGTGGAGCCCCTGGACCGTGGCACATCCCAGGGAAAGGAAGAGGCTGTGGGCTGAGCTCTGTGACCAGAGCGCCCTCAGTGAGAGCATCTCAGCTGATGTCTGGCACACGCAAGGCCCCGGGGTGGGAAGAGCACAACTACACAGAAGGTAGGCGCAAGTGACAGCAGAGCAAACCCACGGGGCCTGAGAGGATTCTCACAAAGGGTAAGCAATGGGAGGATGCTTTGCTGGGTGCTTGCGTGAGGCTGCGGTCAGCGGGGGCCAGCCTGCCCTGCCCAGATCCAGCTCAGGAAGCACAGCTGCCTTCTGGGCAAAAACAGAGGAGCGATTTAATGCGCTGTCAACACCTTTTCCTCTGGTGAAAATGGGGACACTCAACATTTCTTCACATTCTGTTGGTGGTCTACTTAACTGCCTACTCTGGGTGCTGGGGACATGCACATACGTGCACAGGAGGCTAAGGGACACCCAGTAAGGATCCCTCACACCTGTAGGACATCCTGAGTGTGAAAGAGTGAAGTTATGCACAGCCCATTGGAAGGCAACAACCTCCCATTTCACAGACGTGTGAAAGCAAAGTTCACAGGAAATGCCTCGCTTAGGAATTCCTAAAGCGGGAATGCAAGCCTAGGTCCTCTGACTCCGAATACCACCACCCTCCTGCCCTGTCTAAAGGAGGTCAGAGATCGTGCCATTTTCAATCCGTTGCCTTTTCATAAGAACAACATAGGAGCAGGTTCACCGATGGAAAGAACCCTGACCACTTCTCGCCTTCCCTGGGTTCTAAGAGGCGACTGATGCAGATGGGGCAGGAAAAGCTGGAGACAAGGCAGGAGGTGGGGAGCTGGTGCCTAGAAGGAGAAGGTCTAAGCGTCAAGTCCCAGCTTGAGAGGAAGGGAGAGAAACAAACCCACCAGATGTGGTCATTGTCTGAATTGTTCATCTTAATGCCCGGGGCCCAGCTCAGAGGCGAGGAGACACCGAATAAATGTGTGATGAATTGCAGCTGAAGATTAAAAGCCCCAAGTGGGGAAAGTTCTGCAGTGGTGGGTGGTGGGCCTCTGCCTTGAAGAGCAGACATCCTTGGGACTCGGGGGGTTCCTTTTCCCACAGCAAGGTGGAGAGCAAAGGAGTGCCAGAGGGCAGGGGAGGTGGAATAGGAAGGGAGAGAGGGAGAGAGGTGGGCCTGGAGGACTCCGTAATGACAGATCTTGAGCTTAGGGGCTGAGTGCTACCACTGGAGCAAGGTTTTCAAACTTGAGCAAGGTTTTTAAACCTAAGAGCAATGAGAGATACCTACAGGTCTGATCCGAGGGCCAGCTGCACTAACATGCATGAATGTGCTCTGTGAGTTGCAAAAATTAAGCACCTGTATTCTTACAGGCAAGGTCAAATTCTTCCTTCTGCAGAAGCACCAAATGACCACTGCCCTTGGCTAGGTTACCCTTTGGGGAAGAGGTGATCTTGACTTCTGAGGCCCTTTCTTCAGAAACAGGAAAATCCCTTATAGAGGCCCTGAATTGTCCCAAGAATGGCTTCTTGGACTTTCGGCCTCTTTGGAGGATGTTACTGCACCATGATTGGCTCAAAACAGTGCGCTGAGTGCTCCAGGGGATCTGAAATCTTATCTGCTGACCCGTCCCTCCCCAACTTGCATGGCCCTAATACTCTGTCTGTCGCAAGCTCTAAGGAAGAAGTCTGTGCTCTGAGGGGCAAAACCACCGCTCAACAGCCCAAGACCAAGGGTCTCTTGATTCCTAGCCTATTCCTACCTCCCGGAATCCCCTTCCTATACACCCCGTGCTGCCCATGGCCTTTCCCCACCCTGGTCCCAGACAACGAAGAGAGGAGAACCCAGTTGCCCACTCCACGTTACACCACTATATCCCCACTTAGAACATGCCAGGCTCTAAAAGCCTCATCTTAGAAGGCGGTAAGCTTCGAGGATAAGGATTTCGCAGTGCGTTAACACAACACATAAAGCTGGCGTAGATTTCAACATTTTTTTCACCTAATTCCTTGTTGCTTACTTTACATAATCCTCACCTTCTTCTCTCACTTGCCTGACCAGTGACAAGAAGCAAGGTTTCTAGTGCTTACTCACAGCTTACGAAGCGCTTCGCCGCACAGTGTATATTTTTCCACATAAGAGAATATAGTTAATGGTGGGAAGACCTCGACCAGGAGGCAGGTCTTTTATTTGAGAATTGCCCTTACCCAGCTCCCACAAACAGGGGCAGGAAGGGCCACGTGACATAACACAGATGGTCTGAAAACCTTATGCCCACTAAGTTATGATTAGTGGCACAACCCCCGGGCTGAAGCAGTGTTGACAAGCAGGTAAAACCGGACGGGCCGAAACGCTGTAGGCACCATCTCTTGTTGACCATCTTCTTGAGCTCACATATATGCCCGGACCCTGCTCCCCAAAGCCATAAGCCATTCACAGCCTAGATTATAACTGCCTGGGTAGGCCTATCCCAAGGAGACTTGGAAAAGGTAGGGAGATCAAAAGTTCCATGGACTGACAGGGGCCCATACGGCTAGGACAGCAAAAGCCCGCAACTGGTCAGCATGCTAGGCGTCCAGGTGCCACGATCTAGGTATCTCTCCCGATCTAGCTATCTCTCCTGTGGCCTCTCCCCTATTCACCCTTCCCAAGTAGCCTCTGACTCGCTGCCGCCGAGAGGCCCCTTTCTTCCCTCCTTGACTCTCTTGGGTTCCCTCTCTCCCACTGGAGTTCCCCTAGGCTCCAGCAGCACTCTAAAGAAATGCAAGGATTGCAGACTCGGGGATCAGGAGGTGCCAAAGGGACTGAGCCACACCTCTGGTGCGGGTAAGATGGGCCGCTCTGGCTCTGGGCCCAATACCTTGGGCTCCCAATACCTTTGGGAGTGCAGATGAGGGAAGGGCATTCCTGGCAGGATTTAGAGACAGAGGACCATTGAGTAGTTGAGAAGTCTGAGAGTAACCCTGGCCCAGCTGGACCTGTTGCCAAACCAGCCTAGGGCTGCTAAATCCACACTGCTCCAAGCCCCTCTGGACCTGGGCTTTGCAAACTCTCCTTCCAATTCCCAACCCCGGTGCCCAAGAACCGACCCTTTAGGGGGTGGGTCCTGGTAGTCCTTGCAAGCCTGAGAACAGGAGCTCCCGGGGCGGTCTCTCCGTGGCGGCCATTGCGGACCTTCTCAGAGCAGGAGCAAGCCCGGCGGGGACAGGCCTTTTCCTTCCTCACCCCCTACTCTGGCTGGAGAGTGAGGGACGTGCGCTGAATCCCATACCTGGCTCCTCTCCCACTCCGATCCTCGGCGCCCAGAAGCGGCCATCTTCCGAGCTGGGGATGCCAAACTCCTAGGGCCCGAGGGCCCCCTTTGGGGAGTACCTGGCTCCTTGTGAACCCGGCGGAAGGATGGGGGAGGCGTGTGTCCTTAGCGCGCTCGGTAGACCCGGTTCCCCACCGCTTGGATCTCCACCGCGCTGCTGCCTCCCGGGCTCCCAAATCCGACCCCCATAGCCAGGTGGCCCCGCTGTCCTAAAGGATGAGGATTTGGGGAGGAGAACGAGCGCAGTAGGCACACTTTGCTTGCCTCCTGGACGCTCCATTCAGCGCTGAAGGTCTGGTTTGGAGCCCTGGGATCCCTGGCTCCTGACTCCCGCCTGCAGAAGAGAAAGGCGGCAGGAGAGCCCCCACACCCTTACCGTAGCATCCTCCCCCGCGTAGTGCCCGATGACCCGCTGGCCCCCTGGGTGCCGGCTGGACCATTTGGTGATGTTGTAGACCTTGCGGTCGATGACGAGCCACTTGTCCGTGCGCAGGTTGTGCTTCTGAATCTCCTCCCAGCTGAAGGTGGGCATGGGCGCCTCGCGCTCGGTGGCCCCCTCGCCCTGGTTCCCCCCTTTCCCCATGCCGCCTGCTGACCGGGACGCCCCGTGCACTGTGGCCTCCACGCCCGCAGCTCGAGTGTGCGGTCCGGGCTCTCCTCCCTTTCGGCTTTTGTCTTCTCCCACTCCTCCTCCCGCCGCGCCCTTCCCCCAGCCTCCTGGCCCGCGCTCGGGAGTCACCCCTGCCTTCCCTCTGACTATCCCCGGCTACCCAGTGCCCCCAGGCGGTGTCTTTGCTCCGCCCCGCCCTCCGCCCGCCAGCCCGCAGTGGACTTCTGCCTCCAGGAAAAACTCCGGGGTCGTTCAGGACCTGGACGCCTCTTCCGCCCGCCCCTTCGGCTCCCCCCGCCCGCGACTCCGCATCCTCCCGCGTTCCCCGCCGCCCTGATTTCCACAGTGATCAGCAGAGCGCCTGCACCAATCCGGGCGCGTCGCCCCGCCTGCCATTGGCCCAGGAGGATCTTTCGAAGGCCAGCGGGCTGGAGCGGTGGTCCCCGGTCCCCCGCCCGCGCGCCGGCGCTGAGTCGAGCCCAGCCGCGAGGCCGCTACGTGTCCGACCTCCCCCGCCTCCCCACCCCCGCCCCTTGCGCTCCAGCCCCGGGCGCCGGAGGAGATCCCAGAGGAGCCGGGCGGGCGGGGGCGGGGAGAGGGGGCGGTTGCTGGGCGCGTACGCGCACAAGCCGCGCTCCCGGGCTCTGCACCTGACGCGGGCGCACTCCCGGCCTGGCCCGGCCCGGTCTGGGTGACGCCCTTCCCCGGCCCGCTGGACTCGGGAGTCCATTATCTCCGCATTGCCCGCGCTCTCCACGTTAGCGCCGTCCTGCAGCCTCCCTGGAGAAACAAGCCGGCCCCGGACTCGTGCGGGGCTCTGAACCCTGTAATCAGACGCCCTCAGGAAAGAATTGGGGGACCTCTGCTCTGCTTCTTTGTGCGAGGCGCCATGGTGGGGGGGGGGGCGGGGGGGCGCGGCGACCAGCCGGACACGGTCCTTGCCCTGTACTCAGGAAGCGCACAGGCGAGTTGGGCGACGGGACGGGGAGCACACACGAGGCACTGGACAGTAGTGCCCGACAGACTCCAGGAAATAAAGATGGAGACATCAAAAGGATAGGTGGAGAGGCAGGCCCCCAGACTCCAGCTGGACGGAGCTTGCTTGGGATCGGTGCCCCGAGCCCTGGATCGTGAAGGTGGGCTGAGGATAAGTGGGACGTAAGGCTGAACAGAGGGAGGTGGGGGGTGAGGACAGCCTTGGGAATCAGGAGTTCATAAGCGGCCGTCATGTTTCGGTGGGGTGATTTCTAGGTCCCTGAGTGCTGGCACACTTCCCCTCATTAGCTTCTCACCCCAACCCTGTGAGGTGAACGTGTAGCAGGACTAACTCGATCTTGAATTCACTTTGCCTTGAACACTTCTCCCTCCCTTGTTACTGCTACACTTTAGATTTTTGAGTGCTCTAAGCCCGTTGGACGAACTAGCTGAAATCGGAACACTGAATTAAGACAACACATTGCACAAAATAAACTAATCGGCATGTTCTTGCATGTTACCCCCTAAGCAAGTGATAAGCTTATAGTAATCAATTCTGTTTAGAGTTTCTTAAGGAATTTGAAGAACCTGGCCAGTGTTTATAGAAGACATCGGATTGATTGCTCAAACCCTGGTGGCACCTTAGCCAGTTTCTTTTCCTGTTTCCCTCCCCCTTTAACAACCCCTCAGCGCACCGAGATGGGAAGATGGTTTTGCAAGACATTAGTCCACCCTCTTCTTGGTTAACTGGTTTCTCAAATAAAGTTGCTTTTGTTGCTCTAGTTCCTTGTCTCTTACTGGCCTCTCGTGGGGCAAGCAGAGCAGGCCTGTGTTTGATGACGAACAGGACCCATGTTGTTATATTGAACTACAACCTGGAGAGACTGAGGTTTAAGAGAGATGAACTAGGCAGGTACTTGGGGCTCTAGCCGCTAGCACAACTGGGCACCTTCCAGACATCACCCCACCTCTCTCCTAATGAGGTCAATGGAAAGGACCCATTGTAGAACTTTGGTGTGGAGCAACCTGATGCAGCGTGGGTAGGAAAATCACTCTAGCCAATTGGGGGCGGGGAGAGACAGTGGAGGTGACACAGGGTCCCCTTCGTGCCATTGTCATGGTGGTCAGCCTCCTCGGTGTCAGGCTGGTAGCAGTCCTGAGTGTGCTTCGTTCATGTCATAAACTCCGACAGGGAGAGAATGAGACCGCTCTGACTTTAAAGAGTAGCAATAGACATCCGAACCAAAAAGCCTGGCTCACGGGATAAGAGAGGATGAAGCAAGCTCCCCGCCCCCACCCCCCCACCCCCACCCCCACCAGGAGAGTATACTGACATTTACGTCTGTTAAAGATGTACTGAAACAGTAAGGAAGACTGTAATTTTTTTCAAAAGGGGGATTGTCACAAATACATAGATAACTTTAATGAAAAAATTTAAAAGGTCGGGGAGCTCAGAATGAGTGACAATCTGAACGGAAGAACCGGGGGCTCTCTCATGGAGGAGCCTCGCAGGCTAAGAACGGGCCACGAGAGGGCGCCTGGGTGGCTCAGTTGGTTAAGCGACTGCCTTCAGCTCAGGTCATGATCCTGGAGTCCCTGGATCGAGTCCCGCATCGGGCTCCCTGCTCAGCAGGGAGTCTGCTTCTCCCTCTGACCCTCCCCCCTCTCATGTGCTCTCTCTCATTCTCTCTCTCTCAAATAAATAAATAAAATCTTTAAAAAAAAAAAAAAAAAGAACGGGCCACGAGAAGGCATCAAGGTCTAAAAGACGGTGAGTGCAGCTGAGGATGGGCGCGAAGTGGGGACCAGCCAGGTGTGGGGTGCCCAGCAGATCCCAGCATAATGCCACCCAGAGTAGGCTCGGAAAGACATTTGCTGAAGACATGAATGAGTGCATGAATTAAAGAATGAATAAAGAACAGAGGGGAATGGCTCCAGCCACAGTTCTCTCAGACCTGCAACAGGCAGAGTTCAAAATGGGAAAAGCCTCGCGTGCTTTGTCAAGTATGGAGGACTTTATCCTGGGGGAGGTGGGGAGATTCATAAAGCAGAAGTGTTGGCTATGCCCAGATCCAGGAGAGACCTCAGGAGGCAAGCTTGGGCTGGACGGGATGTGGGAGACCAAGGGGGACCCTGTGGCAATCCAGAAGAGAGTAGAGGAGGGGCTGAAGCCAGAGGGAGTCCAAGGCAGGCAGACGCCACCTTGCCCTCATCTGCCCTTCTCCTGCTCTATTATTTATTGCTGTCACTACTCGGAGGGGCCTGATAAGACTGTTCCCTTAGAGAAAACCCCATAGTACCCAGCTGACCCCAGAGCCACTTAGGAAAAGAGGTGATCTCAGAGAGGGTCGAGGTTCCCATGGTTTACTCCTGCCCCACAGAATCCCTCCTCCCGAGGACTGCAGCTTCCTGGGGATTCTGCCAGGACCTCATTGTGATCACTGTACTTTATTGGGAATAAAAGAGAAAAGCGTGGGTGGCTTGGAGCCCAGGTCCTCCCTGCCAGCCAAGTGAGTGAAAGCCTGGGGGAGGTGCCTTAGGAGACAGGGCCTGAGGGCAGAGCCTGTGCAACTGGTATCCACAGAACAGCTGGGTGGCCTTTCGGTCTGTGCTCACAGGGGCTCTCTGAGGTCTGCAGGTGGACGGGTGGGGTCACGGGAGTGAAGAGACAGGTTAATCGGCGGGAAAGTGAATGTGGAAAACGCCTGCAGGAGGCAGCCACAGCGGAGGTGGAGGGGTGGGGGCGTAAGGGGGTGAGGAGAGGGAACAGGGTTCTAGCATGGAGACCCTCAGAGGCAGAGGGCCGGTGGCCGAAGGAGTATGCTCCTCCTGGCCCCTTCTGGCTCTTCCTTTCCCTGGTTGATAAAGATGGTCAAGGCAACACTAATCTTTTTCTTTTTAAGATTTTATTTATTTATTTGACAGATTGAGAGAGCCATCCCAAGTAGGCAGAGTGGCAGGCAGAGGGAGAGGGAGAAGCAGGCTCCCTGCTGAGCAAGAAGCCCTATGTGGGGCTCTATCCCAGGACCCTGAGTTCATGACCTGACCGAAGGCAGACGCTTAACCGACTGAGTCACCCCCGTTCCCTTCATCTTCACAGGTGACTTTCTGTCAAGCCATGGCTCTTATCTTTCACAGTCCATGCATTGTCAGGTTTTGTGAATGAACAGTCAACCCTCTCTGGGTCTCCTTCCTGTCTCCCGTTCATTTCTCTGATCATTATAATCTTCTCCGATTTTAATAGTGGTGATAACCATCTCTCGTGTTGACCTATCATGTTAGGGTGTCCAAAGGACTCTCCTATGGTGGACAAAAGCCTTTGGCACAATGCCCAGGACAAAGGAGGCATTCAAAGGGGCTCTTACCCTTCCTCCTCTGGATCTCATTCTTCACAGCAAGGCCGAAAGTGCGTATTCTTACTCCATCTTTGCTGCTGTGGACGCGGACACTGGCCCCCTCAACCAGCAGATAGCAGACTGAGTCCTAGAACACAAACCCCAGATCCTGCTCCCATCAAACCTTCTAGAACCCTCTCTGAAAGGTCTCCAGCAAGTCCAATCACATTTTCTCAGACCGCTCAGAGACTTCTGGCAGGCTGACATCCTTTCCTCTTGCCATACCACCCTCTCTTGGTTCTTTGGCAATACACAATCCCAATTCTACCGTTGGACCACAGCCTTTTTTGTCTCCATTTGCTTGTCTTCCTTCTCCTCCCCTCTAAATGTTCTTGGCCCTTGGCTCACCCAATATTTTCTCCTTCAGGGCCCACGTTTAGGACATGACCACATCAGGGATGACTCTGGATCTCAAATCTATATCCACTTACTTCCTACACAGGCAACTCTGAACGTCCTGCTAGCATGGCAGACTCGACATAAACCTCCCCGAGTCAAGAATTAGGTCTCAGCGGATGTGTCCTTTGGACCTAGGCAGGTCTCACCTTCACTGTTTTTGATGCAAAAGTGAATTTGGCATCTTCCTTTCCAAATGGCAGCCCTGCCTCTTAACTTCCTCATTTCTATTAATGATACCACTTTGCTTCTTGTCACTCGGGCTCAGAATTTCAGAATGTCTTTTACTTCTCTTTCTTTTGCCTCCCACCTTTGCAAAGAAAAGTCGTTGTGTTCAACAGATTCTACTTCCGACAGTGTTTCCCATCTGTCCCTTTTATTCCGTTGCCACTGCCACTGTCCGGGTGGAGGGTGTCCGACACTCGATCACCGCACGCGCCACCACAATGTCATTTTGCTGAGTGAGACTCCTGTCCAAAGGTTCTCATTGCCTAGTGAATTAAGCAGGGGTGGGTGAGGAAGGAACGCATGTAAATATTAATAATCTTCCAGGAAGGTAGTGGCCTTTTCTGCAGCTCCAACCCAAATGGCTAAAAAAGTATAGGAGAGGACGCTAGGGGGATATCACCTTATTTTTTGCAAAATCCTTGTAGGAATGTCCCACGTAGTTCTGATCATGAAACCAACTAATGACTAAGGAGAAGATGTTGTTCATGCAGAAGGACGCTCCTCATTAGTCTGCAGATTGAAAGAAGAAATAAGGAAGGTTGAACTGCGGGGAGTCAGGCTTGTTCACTAAGTCCTAGAATACCAAAATAAGAGTGCCTCCTTGAGACCGGAGAAGCAATGAACACAACGATACATATAAAAAGAAGGCTTGGGGCGCCTGGGTGGCTCAGTTGTTAAGCATCTGCCTTCGGCTCAGGTCATGATCCCGGGGTCCTGGGATCGAGCCCCGCATCGGGCTCCTTGCTCTGCAGGAAGCCTGCTTCTCCCTCTCCCACTCCCCCTGCTTGTGTTCCTTCTCTCGCTGTGTCTCTCGCTGTCAAATAAATAAATAAAATCTTTAAAAAAAATAAAAATAAAAATAAAAATAAAAAGAAGGCTTACTTTATGTAGCGGGAAAGCAGGGTAAGAATGAACAGGTGATGCCCGCTCTGGAATACTTACTTGGGGAACCCAGGCTGGGTGGGGTAGGTCTAATCTGATTCTCACAGCAAAGAAGATCATCATGCGCACTTTTACAATGTGTCCCTCTGTGTCCCTATCAGGGAAGGACAGTAGCCTGATGGACCACAAGCCACACCCCGGAGAATACGGGCATTAGAAGGCCTGGATTCGGGGCACCCAGCTGGCTCAGTTGGTGGAGCATGAGACTCTTGATCTCGAGATCATGAGTTCGAGCCCCACGTTGGGCACAGAGATGACTTCATTAAAAAAATTAAAAAAAAAAAAGGAGGCCTGAATTCTAGTCCAAGCTCTGGCACCTACTGGCTGTGTGACCTTTCTTGATCAAGTCACTAATTCTCTGAGCCTCAGTCTCCTCATCCGTCAAACGGAGGTAGTACTTACCTCACAGGATTATAAAAATAAAAATCAGATAAACACAATAAAAACTAAAAACCCTTGACAGTTTATGAAGTAATATACCTGATATAAGGGATTTATTCTTAAAAAAAATAAGATTGTATTTATTTATTTGAGAGAGAGAGAACACACAGAGGGAGAGGGAGAAGCAGACTCCCCACTGAGCAGGGAGCCCGACGCAGGACTGGATCCCAGGACCCTGGGATCATGACCTGAGCCGAAGGCAGACGCTTAACTGACGGAGCCACCCAGGCGCCCCAGGGATTTATTCTTATTGCTGTTGTTATTCTATCAGAAGTGGCAGGTTTTTGGTGCCACTGTCAATATCTGTTTCTCTGGCTATGAGTGCCGATAATTAATGTTTCTTGAGCATTTACTATGCGCTAAGCCCTGTGTTAAATCCCTTAAATCCATTATCTATTTTAATCCTCTAACAATCCTGCAAACACCCCAAAGACACGAAGGCTCAGAGAGCTTAAGTAACTTGCCCAAGGTCCCACAGCTTCTAAACAGAGATGGAATTTGTCTGATTCTGTGGCTCTTGCTCTTTGCACCAAATTGATGAGAGCAGTGTCCAAATGGTAAATAGTAAAACCTAAAACCATTGATTCATTCATGCAACAGCTACTTATTGAGGGCCCACTCCTGCCAGGCTCAGAGTGAGCAAGCAAGCTGTGTCCGAGGGCTGAAGAGTCCTCTACCAGGAGGAAAAGCAGCACTTGAGACCTTAGGTTCTGCTTTCAAGTTCGTAAGTTCAAGTGCATTTGCTCATTTCATCATGTCATAGTCTTTAGAGCTAGAAGGACCTCATTACACCAACAAAATGGCTAAGGCCCAGAAACGACAAGGGTCTTGACCAAGGCCATGTAGCAGATTAGTGGCTGAACAAGGACTAGAAATTCAAGTTTTCTGACTCAACAGTCAGTGCCTTTCATGTATGATCTGTTTATCGACAACGACCAAGACAGGTGTCCTCAGGGTTCAGCCGGTGCGGGACCAACTTTGAGAGGCTCAGGAGCAGCAGAGGAGGGGGGAGTCCCCCAGGAGCTGAGCTGAGACACAGGGAGAGTGCAGCCACGGGTGCTCAGGCAGAACCCTGTTGCGGTACACAGCTCAAGGTGAAGGCCGGGAGGGGACAGGGTCACGGGAATGCCGTAACTTGGGCTGGAGGGGAGTCTGGCAGTGATCCGTTCTTACTTTGAGACAGAGAAACCGAGGCTCGGAGATTGGCTTGTCCAAAATCACCCTGGAATGAGGAAATCTGAGAGGTCCCTGGTTCTAATACGAGTTGTCTCGGCACCTGGCTCCACCCGCAATGAAATCTACTAAAAATCTGACGGCTCCTGCCACACAAGGGCTGGTCAGTCCTTGGATGGCCTGTCCCTGCGCTGACAGCAGCGTGCCTCACGCGGGGTCACGACCCCAGGGAAATGACACCCTGCCCTGGCATCACCTTTTAATGTCCTCGGCATCTCTATCTGGAGGCCAAGCAAGGCTCAGGTCATGACCCCAGGGTTCTGGGATCGAGCCCTGCATCGGGCTCCCTGCTCAGCGAGAGGCCTGCTTCTCCCTCTCCCACTCCCCCTGCTTGTGTTCCCTCTCTTGCTGTGTCTCTCTCTGTCAAATAAATAAATAAAATCTTTTGTTTTTTTATCGGGCAACCAGACGATAGGGGTGCTATAGCTAGAACCCCAAATGGGGGCAGAATAGAGCCAGGTTCATTGCCCTCACTTGGCACCTCTTGGCCCTCTCCTTTCTTATAAAGAACATGGTTTTGAGTAGATAATCCCTAAATTCTACTTTCTCCAACAGCAATCGGTTGCTTCAAGTTCAAGGCCCCACATTCCCTCGTTTCAAGGTAGCTGGGTTGAGGAGGAAGCTGGGCAGTACGAGCAGGGGCCAGCCACCTGCCAGGTTTCTGAGTCATTTGGGAGCCCTGTCTAGACTGGCTCTGATAGGCTAGCAAACACTCTGGGCCTACTCGAGCAAACCCAGAAGAGGCTGACCCTGAAGCAAAAGCCAGTCTCTGCTCCCCTCCTGCCCTAGGCTGTGACTGCACGTGGCTCAGGGAGAGGCTTCCTCACCCTGGTCAGCTGCTGCCCTAAGCCTCTAATTCAAGCCTACACACTCCCCTGCCCTCTACGAGATCCCACGTCTGTCAGCGGAGCCCCACCTCTGATGGTCTCTGCCGCCTATTTCCTCTCCCTCCAGAAGGTTCTGTCCGAGTTCAGCCCTCCGAGTCTCTCTGCCAGGGTTCCACAGACGGCACGTCGGGCCCCCCGTGATCTGGCGCCCGCATCACTCTCCTGGGCTCCTTGCTCTCCTCTAATCGTCCTGCCCTGCAGCCTCGACCTCTCTCAGTCCTCCTGGCTTTCGCTCTTCGCCTGGCCCGAGTGCCCTTCCTCCCCCACCTTGTCTGCCTGCAGCTCCCGCTGGACCTCAAGATTCGGTTTCTGAGTCGCTTTCACTCTGGCCAAGTGAGAAGTTCCCCGCTCTGGGCTCCCAAAACGCTTCTTGTAGATGTGGTAGCACCAACATCATCTGTGCGTGTGTACATCCTAGACCTGTAGGCTCCCGGGGGCAGACGCTGGCTCAGAGCACATACCGCGCAGGCTCAGGGCACATTCGTGCCAGCTCCAAGGGGGAGCTTCGGGGGAAGGAGTCCGAGCCGCAGAGCGGGGCTGTCGTGCCTCACGGAGCTAAGTGGCCGGGTCCTCTGCGCAAGTCAGCGTGGTGCCCTGCCTTTGGGCCAGAAGACCACCACTCCCTTTCCAGCTTCACGTTTCAAGGGCTCATTTTTTATCATATTTTAACAAAAGTGTCGATCTGTGATGGATGGGAATCTTTTTTTCTTTTGAAGCTGGTCCTTCACCACCAATAGTTTGAGAAACACAGGGTAGAGGCTGCTTGTCCCTGCCTCCCACACACGGCAAGGTCTTTGACCTCAGGATGAAAGAAAGAAGACTAACATGGAGCTGTTTGTCTGGACTAACTGGTGGACTGAGCCCAAAGGTCTCTCTTTTTAGCCCTGAGCAGACACACCTCAAGGTCACCGAAACCTAGCTCCTGGGGGCTCCTGGTCTCCCTGAGCCCATCCCATGGGAATGGATCCCTAAAGCAATGGGCGGAGGCTCCATGTGCCCTTCACTGGGGGCTTGTCCACTCAGACATTTGACAGAGCAGTTGGGAGTCTTTTTTTAAAAATTTATATATATATATATATATATATTTAAAGATTTTATTTATTTGGGGCGCCTGGGTGGCTCAGTTGGTTAAGCGACTGCCTTCAGCTCAGGTCATGATCCTGGAGTCCCGGGATCAAGTCCCACATCGGGCTCTCTGCTTCTCCCTCTGACTCTCTTCCCTCTCGTGCTCTCTGTCTCTCATTCTCTCTTTCTCAAATAAATAAATAAAATCTTTTTTAAAAAATTAAAAAAAAAAGATTTTATTTATTTATTTGACAGAGAGAGACACAGCAAGAGAGGGAACACAAGCAGGGGGAGTGGGAGAGGGAGAAGCAGGCCTCTCGCTGAGCAGGGAGCCCGATGCAGGGCTCGATCCCAGAACCCTGGGGTCATGACCTGAGCCGAAGGCAGACGCCCAACGACTGAGCCACCCAGATGCCCTCTTATCATTGAATTACCCCTCCTCCCCCATCCTGCCGACGGGGAATCCAAGACCTGGAAGGAGGAGAATTTGTTTATTTTCCAGTCTCCAGTGCCTAGGGGGTTGCCTGTCCCAGAGTATCCGGCAGGATTGGATCAGAGAGCTCCTGTGCCGGCCGGCCTGCCCTGCACCACCTTCAGGGGGTAACAAACCTGCGCCTCCCAGATCTCGCACACATTTCTCCCGTGGCCGATGCCAACGTGGCCAGGACCCTAGAGAGGAGGGAATTCTGAGGAATGTAGCTCAGCTCGGCTAAGGCGACACATGAGAAAGCCACCACCACGCCTCTAAATGCTGAATGAAAGAATGAAAGACTTGTCCACGGGCACACGGCGTCATTAGAAAAAATCATTAGGAAAAAAAGCACTAAAACAATCAGACACCATCCAAGGCCAGACTTCTTTACGATCAGAGTTAGTAGGTATAAAACTTCTCCACGGGATTCCTATAAACATTTCCAAAAGCTTGCTCTCAGTTCCTGTACTGACTTCAGCGCCGCCGGGTAAGGATTTGCCGACAGGTGCTGACATGGGGATGGCAATTTGAGGAGGCCTGTGGCACCCGAGGGACCAAGGGCGAGAACGAAGTAAAGAGGCCTTGGAGCCACTCACTCTGTGACCTTGCTTCTATCCCAACCCTCTCCGGCTCCTGGTTTCTCATCTCCAAAACAGGGTGCTGTCAGGGCCATACGGTGACACTTGTGAGTAAGGGCATGTTGTAAACTCTCCACTGTGTGGGGAAGAGCAGCGGAGCCTAAGCTGGATTCAGCCACGTCTGCCGATCTGCAGTTGGGGAAAGGGTTTGTGACGATGGTGAGGTCCGCAGGGAACCCCATGGGCTTAGCTCTCAAGGCTTCTGCTACTCTGAGAGTCTGGGAAGGTGACCTTGGCAAGCACAGGGTTTCTTCTGCAGCCCTTGCTGAGCAGGGGCGGCGGCAGCAAAGCCCGTTCTTCCAGGAAGCAACAGTGGACATGTTGATGGGATGCCGGGTGGCTCAGTTGGTTAAGCGTCTGCCTTCAGCTCAGGCCATGGTCCTGGGGTCCTGGGATCAAGCCCCCGTCGGGCTTCCTGCTCATCGGAGAATCTACTTCTCCTTCTCCCTCTGCCCCTGCTCATGTGTTCTCTCCCTCTTGCTCGCTCGCTCACTCTCTCTCTCAAGTAAGTAAATAAAATCTTAAAAAAAAAGGGGGGGGGACATGTTGGTAAGTCACATGAGACACTCTCTGTGGGTCCCGTAAGAACTGGGGGAGACTCTGATATCCAGCATGCATTCTCAGTGGGGCAGGATCACACCCAAGGGGGCAAAAATTGCTTCTTGGGGGCGGGCCGAATCTTGCTCTTTCTATATATAAACACAAATATACAAACAGTAGGTAATCAGCTATCTGTGGCATTCAGCTTTTAAAAGGGGTTATGACTGGGGGAGGGTGATGTCTAAACTGGTTCCTAAGGGGTACAATAATGAAGAAAGGGTTTGAGATTGCAAAGATGCAGTAAGACGGTGAAATCCACTCGTAGCCCAGGTTGTGTTATTCGGAACAACAAACCCCAAACTCCTGAGCACCCTGCAGACAGGAACCTGCCATTCTTCAGCAGCAGGCTGCTCTCTTCCAAAGCCCTGATCTGTCCACACGGCTCTCCTCAGCCGTCTCAAGAAGCCGCCAGCTTCGGAGGCATGGTACCGCCTGGTTAGCTCTAACCAGCCAAGTGTCTGCTCCTATACCAGTTCCCGGAATGGTCCGCAGGCCTGGGGCCGTTCTGGACGTGTCGGCTAAATGGGGGGACTTTTCCCTCCTCACCCCGTGTCCTGCCCCACAGTCTGCACAGCACCATTTCCAAACTTCCTCTCCTTCCAGGCACGGGGCCTCCTGACTCTCCCGACCCATTCAGCCAGAGCAATCTTAAAATACTCATTGGAACCTGGCACTCCCCTGCTTAAAACCTTTCCCATGGTACTTAAAATAGCCTGAAAGCCTCATTCCACAACTGCCTTCTGGTTTGGAAAAGTCAAGTTCTTCCTTATGCCATGGCCTTGGCCCAAACCTCTGGCTTTTCCTAAAAAATGTTCCTCCTCTTCCCCTGCCTTCATCTGGTTCAAAGGTCGTACACAGCTCAGAGAAGTTTTCCGTTACCACTCCCTCCGACACTGTTCTCTAGCGCTCAGTTTTCTTTCCTTCAGAGCCAGTTGTCACACTTTGTTGACTGGTTTATTGTCTTTCTTCCCGATAGACTGGAAACTTCCTGAGGGTAAGGCCGGGGTCCATTTGCCCACTGCTATATACTCAACTCCTAGCAGAGGGTCGGGCACAAGGAGCCTCTGCCCACTTCCTCTCTGAGCTCCATCCTTCCCTAAGGAGCACTGAAGTCCTAGTTGCTGGGGTTCCTTCCCCTGGTGTGTGTGGGGGTGCTCTGAAAATCAGTGACTCTCTGCTTAGCTCACTTCCAGCGGGCCCAGTGGAGGGAAAAGTGAGCCATGGTCTCAGAATCTACTAGAATGGATGTCTAGGTTGCTGGTTCTGGTGGCTACCTTGATGGGAGATTCTGTTCCTCAGGTGGGGAAGACTCAAGAAGCAGCAGAATTGGGAAGAAAGCCTGAGCTCAGGCTTGACGTATTAGAGTTGAGAGCGCTGTACCCCTTTCTTATTTTCACAATGTTGTCCGGTGCTCCACGTGGAGGGTCAACAGGAATTAAGGCCCAGGAAGCCTGGCAGAGGTGCCAGGACAGGGGTGGGTAGACCATGACTGGCAACAAGCCAGAGATGAGGGCAGAGGGTATCCTTGCCATGAGGAGAGCGCTTCTTGTAATACATTGCCACTGACTTCACAAGCATCTGTGGGTTAGCCAAGCCAGCGGGCTTCCTTCTCGTTTTACAAGATGAGCCCGAGACTGACTTGTTTCAAGGTCATCTGGTAAGGGTTGGGTCCCAGGTGTCTGGACTCCCTGGTTCCAAGATCTTTCTCCTGTTGCCTGTTCTCTGATGCTTCCTGGTGACCCCCTAAAGGGAAAACCCCCTCTCTTTCAAAGAGTGTTTTCCATTAATGCTACGGTGGTGGTGCACAGGCAGGAGGGGTGACCATCTTCAGTTCTGGGAGTTTCCTAGATGACCAAAGCTGTCCTTGGAAAGAAGATGTCAAAGTCCTCTGCGCACAGATGCTTCCGGAACTACTCTTTCTGAGTCATCAGCCAGGCAGTGGCCAGGGCTGCCTCTAGCCCCCAACTGAAATGCTCCTGCCACCAACATGCCCACCAAGGGTCTTGACAAGGCCAGTGGTGCTTGGTTCTGCTGAAAGGCCCCGGGGGCTGCTGCAGACACCTGAACCATTCCCTGCAGCTCCTACTGAAAAGCTGCAAGCAAGGGGTTCTCCCAAGGTCACTGGGGTCCCAGAAGGCAGTGCAGAGGGCACCAAAATGGTGCCATTAAAGCAAACACAGTCTTTGACTTGAGATATCCCAGGCTTAGCTCAGATCCCTCGGAGCGAACTCTACAGCTGGGCCTTCCTCCCCACCCTACCTGGCATAGAGAATGACAGGGAAGAGTGCCACCCACCTCCACCTTTTGCCTGTCTGAATGTTCCCTAAATTTACCTTATGGTGTGAAATGGTTTCATTGGGTGAGAGGGTATAGACTCTTGGTATATTGGGCGCATATCCCCCCTGCTGTGGGGCCTCCAGGAAAGAATGTTCACCTCCCCCCATGCACTAACTTGTGCTGATCCTCAGCCAGCCTTGAGTTCAGTGTGGGGGTGGTTTCTTGCAACCAGGCTCTGACATTAATTTCCCATGTGACCTTAAGCAAGCTTTTCCTTCTAAGAACCTCTGGGTCCTATCTGAGCAATGAGGTTCCCAAGGCCCTCATTGCCTCGAGAATCCTGCAGCTCAGTGTTTCAGGAAAAGTCAGCATTGGGCCATCTGCTAGGCTCATAGACCTGGGAAATATGTCAACAACCTACACCCTGAAGGAATGGTGTGCCCACGCCTGGGCATTCATACTTCTGCCTTTTTCTAGGCAGAACCACCATGGTCGGGGAGTAGACATGTTCCTGGCCAGGGTTCTGGTCCCAGATGCCCACAGCCTCTGAGATGACATTGGCAAAGTCCACCTGGTTTGGGCCACCAGCCCACTCCCACCCCACCATGCCCCCTACGAATCATAACCACACACAGATCTCCTCCTGAGGCTTCATGATCAGCACTGGCAAGGGGTCTCTAGCCCCTGGGTCCAGCTGCCAGGCGAAGTGGGGCCAACAAATACCTCCACCTACATGATCTCATTTCATCCCTCTATCAGAGCAGTTGGGGAGGTGTTACAGTCTCTTATTTTGATCGTATGAAGAACTGGAGATGAAGAGGAGCAGGAACCCGGCAGCCTGAGATCACACAGGTATTACTTGGTAGCTCTGGGTCTATGGCTTAGCGCTTTACTCCTGTCACTGCTCTTTGTCCATCCCGATGGCTGATCAATTCTTGGACCCATGCCAGGCTGGCCACCCTGGGAAGAAAGGACCTTGCTCCTGGAGACACTGATTCAAGAGCATAGGAGTCTATGGTTCAAGCTAACAAACAAAAGGCTTCTCTTCTGTCCTCTTCTTGTGCAATGACTTGGAACCTGGCTCCCGATATTTTCCTCAGCCCCCACCTTTGGCCATCACCAGTGGGGACTTCATGTCTGTGTTGACTTCCATCCCATGTGGTCGAGTCTTACGTCCTTTGCTGCCCACCCCTGTGAATCACACACACGGTGGTCTCTTGAGTTGCCAGAGTCTGGGTCCTCCTCCCTGAACACATTTTCACCCATTGCTCCCGCCCATACTGCCCACGCTCAGCCTGCTCCACGCTCAGGAGGACCTCAGGCGGACTGATTAACCCTGTCAATCGGGTTGGTGCTTTTTTTTTTTTTAGATGTTACTATCCATCTCTTATTTAGGACTCTACAGAAAGAAAATTTACTCTCATAACAGGACAAGTAAAAGCCTCCAGGTGGTTCCGAGGCCCAGGCAGGTTTGGGGGACTGCTGAAGTCTGCCATATTCCCCCAGCCTCCCTCTTGTGGCACAGCTCTGACCGCCACTTACCCGGTCCCTCCAATGTGACTTCATTGAAGATAGATTGCCCCAGCCCCTTCTACGCCCCTGTTCCTAAAACCTGGGACCCTTCTGGGGCAGACTGCTTCGTTTGGTCTGTTTTCCTCTATGGCCGGTGGCACAGCATGGTCATCCAAGCTGTGGGTCCTGGCCTCCCCTGTCCCCAAGGGAAGGAGGAGGCCGTGCTGGGTCCCAAAGCCTCTTGAGTGGGGGGACTAATCCCGGTATGAGCTCACTCCTTGGAGCTCCACTGGTAGGTCTCTTCCCCTCACCTCCCAGATCTGCTTAGTGGCCCCTTTCCAAGGGCCGAGTGTCCGCAGGAGCCGCGGGATGCAGCTAGAGACTCTAGGGGTGTGGCTGAGAAGGAGCTTCTGGAGGGCCAAGGCCTCGTCCAAGAGAACAAGGAGAGGAGACACAGGGAGAGTGGAGTAAAAGTCATCCCCGTTGCTATGGGCACTAGGCCTGGGCTCTGTGAAGCTACGTCCTGGGACACTGTGCAGCCAGAGGGGAAGCAGGGCGTCCTGAACGTCCCTTGGACACAATACTTCCTTTGTGTTCATCTCCCCGACTTCGCCTCCTCCTGTCTGCAGACAACTAGCAGGAGCACGGGGCTGTCAGCGATGATGAGGAAGAGGGGACTGTGCTCCTCAGGACCCACAGGCTGGTAGAGAAGGTAAAATGCTGCTGATTCTGATGCAGCGAGACAGTGCCTGGAGCCGCGGGGGCTCAGGGGAAGGAGGGTGAGAGCAGGTCGGAGGAGACGCCATTGGGGTCGGCTTTCTGAGGAGGAATTTACTTCCTCCTGTAGAGTGTAAGCTCCAGGACCCCAGGGATCATTCCAGACAACAAGTGTGCTGGTCTCTGGAGGGGATACAGAAATGATTGTCTCTGCCCAGAGGATGTGGCCTGGGGACACAAGTGACCCACGAGGCAGAGGGTCAGGGGTAGGGGCAGCGGGGAGTAGGCACAAACGCCTAGGAGGTTAGGATGACTACTACCATCAGAAAACCAAAAACCAAAACAAAGCCAGAAAATCACAAGTGCTGGAGAAACTGAAACACTTGGTGGTGGGAATGCAAAATGGTGTCATTCTTGTGGAAGATCATAGAGCAGTTTCTCAAAAAGCTAAAAATAGAATACCTTATGACCCAGCAATTCCACTTCTGGGTTAATATCCAAAAGAACCGAAAGCAGGGTCTCAGAGATATATTTCATAGCCATGTTCATAGCAGCCTTATTCACGATGGCTAAAACATGGAAGCAACATGTGTGCCCACTGCCAGATGAGATAAACACAATGTAGTCTGTTCACGCAATGGAATATTACTCAGCCTCACAAAGGGAGGAAAACCTAACCCACACTATATTGTGGATGAACCTTGAGGACATTATGCTAAGTGAAATAAGCTCGTCACACGGGCACCTGGGTGACTCAATCGGTTAGGCTTCTGTATTCGGGTCAGGTCATGATCTCAGGGTTCTGGGATCAAGCCCTGCATCGGGCTCCCTGCTCAGCGGGGAGCCTACTTCTCCCTCTCCCTCTGTCCCTCCCTCTCCCTCCGTCCCTCCCTCCGCTCATTCTCTCTCTCTCTATCTCAAATAAATAAACAGAAATCTTTAAAAAAAAAAGCACTAGTCACAGAAAGATAAATACTGTGTGGTTCCACTTATATGAGACTACTAGAAAAGTCAAGTTCATAGAAACAGAAAGTAGGAAGGAGGCTGCCAGGGGCTGGGGAGGAGGAGACTGGGGGGGTGGTGGCACTGTTTCATGGGGACAGAGTTTCAGTTTGGGAAGATGAAAATGTTCTGGTGACGGATGGTGCTGATGGTCGCACACAACAATTTGTATTTAATACCACGGAACTGTACAATTAAAAATGGTTACGATGATAAATGTTATATCATGTGCATTTTACCATAATAAAAAAAATTGAAAAAGAAAAAAAAAATCCAATGAGAGATTGGGGGTCAGTAAACTTTTCCTGTAAAGGGCCAGACGGTAAATATTTTCGGCTTTGCAGATCACCCAATCTCTGTCACGGCTACAAAGCGCTCAGCTCTGCCATTTTGGTGCAGAAGAAGCCACCACAGGTCATGAATACATAAGGGATCGTGGCTGGGTTCTGTTAAAACTTGACTTATAGGGGCGCCTGGGTGGCTCAGTTGGTTGGGCAACTGCCTTCGGCTCAGGTCATGATCCTGGAGTCCCTGGATCGAGTCCCGCATCAGGCTCCCTGCTCGCAGGGAGTCTGCTTCTCCCTCTGACCCTCCCCCCTCTCATGTGCTCTCTCTCATTCTCTCTCTCTCAAATAAATAAGTAAAATCTTTAAAAAAAAAAACAAAAAAAAACTTGACTTATAAAAAGAAGTGGAGAGCAGGTGTGGCCCGCAGACTGTCATTTGCTAACTCCTGATCTAGGAGTCCTCACCTGCATCTGACTTTCTGTTGAGGACTGATTGAAGGCTCTGGGTCCCTGAAGTTCCATATTAACTTGTCACCTCTTATCAGGCAAAGTGCAAATGATTTCCCTCAGGTAGAAAAATCATTCCAGAGATCAAGGATTTTTGCCCTGGAGGGCAATACCAATACCCCACCAAAGATATTCTAACAATGCCTATGAAAATCTTGTTCTTCAAATTCTCCTGGGAGTCATCTTGACTGTCCTGCTGGTTCCCTCATAAATGAGTTAAATAAATCTCTGATGCATGTTTTTTCCTTAAACACAACACAAAACAAAAACTATAAGAGATCAGAAAAGGGGTGATTCAAATTGCCGAGGCAATCAGGGAAGGCTTCTCGGAGGTGGCAGCATTTGAAAAGGGCCTGGAAGGCAGAGAAGGCTGGCTGGCTTGGGGGACTGGTATGGGCCAGCAGAAGGCTGGGGAGGTGGCACGGGCCGGACCGGGGAGCCGGCTGAGAAGCTTTTCCAGCGGGCATCGGCTCAGGAATCTCAGACCAGCTCCCAGGGCCTCACGTGGTCCCCTGCCCAAGTCAGCCCGTATCGGGATCAGGATCCATGCTGCTCAGGAGAGGCCGTGGAAAGAGGTGGAACTTGGAGCAGGAGCCTGGCTCTGTGCTGCTAAAGACTGTGCAATCCTGATTTCATTGCTTGACTTCTAACCATCAGTTTCTTCATCTACAAAGGTAATAATAACTGTGGACTTGGTAACCCCTCTGACTCAAGGTCCTGAAGCTTTCCTGTCTGTTTCCTCACAACTCTGATCACACCCATGCTCAGGGCCATCCCCTCCTCCCGTAGGCTGAGGCAGGTGCCACAGCCCCGAGCTCTCCACCTGGAGGGATTGGGGGAGGGGGCAGTGAGACCCGGGCAGACACCACGTCAATGAGCATTCCCTCACTCTGACCGCAAACGATCGCTATCATATTTTATATTTATAGAGCCATATCTACTCTTTCTGGTGAACAACAATGATTAGGTGATTCTCAAAACTAACTCCGGGCGTACACAGGCCCATCAGAGCCCTGAACAAACTGTGGTTCCGGAGGGCAGTCGCTGGTAGGGCTGGGGCTTAGGCTGCATGGTCTGGCTGACGGCGGCGCGTGTCTCCCCCTTCCTCCTGCTGCCATTGTATGAACCCCAGGGGCTGGGCTGCAGGCCCGGAGGCTGCCCCGGGCGCTCTCAGACTGATGACAGTAAGTAGAATGGTCTCTGAGATCCGTTTCCAGGCAGGATCCCAAGACACTACCATGTGTCTGGGTGTACAAAGTGCTCACAAGAGCTGACCTGCACCTGGGGGCCCTGAGTGGCCCTGACCGAGCCTGGCTGGCTGGGAGGTGCGGGGCGTGGAAGGCTAGTTCCACCTGCTTCCTCGGGAGGTTACTGCCTCCTTCGCTTCCAGACTCTGATTTGCTGGCCCTGGTGGTACCACAAGGTGAACGCCTCAGGAGCTCTGGTCCCGCTCGGACTGGGGCTGCTGATTTGTCCCCGGGCTTCCTGCTGATCGGGGCTAATTCCTGAAAACTCAAAGTCCTTCTTGAGGCAGGAACGGACCCTGGCCTGAGCCAAGTGACTGAGCAAGCCTGCCTACAGCCCCGAGGATGTGAACTCGCTCCCCCAAATCACCCACCGAGCTGCGGGGCCGAGTCACAAGGAACAACAGATAAACAGCCTGGGAAGCCAGAGAAGCGCTGGCCTTGGAATGGGCCACCCAGCCTCGCTCCTGGCGGCGGGGATTGGGCAAGATAACCCCCCCTGCTGTCTTGGGGCTCTTTAGGTCAGCCTCTGGCCGCTGCCCCTTCCAGAGGGAGATGACCTTGTTGGGCACATGTCTCACCATTCCACGGTCTTCCTACAGCTCCTTCTAAGGCCTCAGCATCCACGGCCAGGGCAGGTCCCCGCAAATCCTTCTGAACATTTCCTTAAGGAACAAACCCTGAGGGAGCAATTCCACGGCTAGGGAGATCCACCAGAGAAACGAGCACGTGTACCCACCAAAAAAACACCTACAAGGGGCGCCTGGCTGGCTCAGTCTGTTAAGCGTCTGCCTTTGGCCCAGGGTCCTGGGATCGAGTCCTGCATCGGGCTCCCTGCTCAGCGGGGAGTCTGCTTCACCCCCTGCACCCCCCACTCGTGTGCGCGTGCGCGCGCTCTCTCTCTCTCGGGTGTGTGTGCACCTGCGTGAGTGCAAACAAAAAAAGCTAAACAAACAAACAACACATACAAGAGCAAGCAGGACAGCTTTATTCATAATAGCCCCAAACAGGAAACAGCAAATGTCGGTCCATTGTAGAAAGCGTCAACAAATTGTGACACAGTCCCCCAGTGGAATACTACTCAACAGTCAGATTAGCCACTGCCATGTGCAGCCACTTGGAGGAATTTAAGAGACACAATGATGATCAAAAGAAGGCAGGCATGTGAGAGTCCATTTAGATGGAATCCAAGAACAGCCAACATGAACAGACAGTCAGAGTAGTGGTTACCTCGGGGTGGGGGACTGCCCGCCAAGGGACCTAGGGAAATTCCAGAGTCTTAGAAATGTTCCTTGTCTGGGTGATAGTTGCATAGGGGTGTGTGTGTGTGTGTGTGTGTGTGTGTGTAAAAATCTTCAAATTGTATGCTTAAAATATGCATGTTTTACTGAATGTATGGTGTACCTCAATTAAAACAATTAAATGATAAAATGCATTCAAAATTTGTCCTTGAAAGTGTTCATTCTGGCTCTTTCCCCACCAATGAATGCATCCCAGCCATACTTGCTTTCTTTGTCAGCTGGGGTGCTGGGTTGGGCAGTTCCAGAAATGGCTCTTCAGGGGTTTTCTGCTCTGAAGCTCGTGATGCTCTCAGCGGCTGCCTCCATGACCAGCCCTCGGAAGCAACTGCTTCCATTTGCCTCCTGTCTGTCCCTTTAGCTTCTGTCTTCCCATATAAAGCGCCAAGGGGGAAACTAGCAGGACAATATGGGACCTGGGACGTGGGAAGGCTGCACGAAGGGGTGCAACTTTGAGCAGGGCCGTGGCAGAAAAAAACTCTGGGAGGTTGTATGCTACCCGGGTAACTGTGGTTAACTCTGCAGAGAGAATGACATAGGGAACATTCACATTCTGCTCCACATATTTCTGTGATGGTTGAAGTTTTTAA
Source organism: Phoca vitulina (assembly GCF_004348235.1). NCBI lineage: Eukaryota > Metazoa > Chordata > Mammalia > Carnivora > Phocidae > Phoca > Phoca vitulina. Next base: position 28,974,877 of record NW_022589719.1, on the reverse strand, counting down.
ATGCGCATGAATTACTTCTATATTTTAAAATAATGGTAGCACATATTCACCAAACTCGTATAGTTCAACCCTCTCGGTTTGAGCAGGAGTGAAAGTAGGAGCCAAGGTGACAGTGTTTTGCCCAAGATTACAGGACTACCCCGCGGCAGGCCAGGGCTGGTCATCAGGCCCTTTGATCACCAGTTGTCTTGCTCTTTGGAACTTGTTTTGTACAGGACCTGGCCTGGAATTACAGTTGAATGTTCTTGGTTGCTGATAATTTTGTTTGTTTTTCCTACTGAGATTTTCTTTCAGAATACATAATATATTAGCTCAGGGTGCCATAACAAAACACCAGAGACTGCGTGACTTAAACAGCAGAAATTTGTTTTCTCACAGTTCCAAAGACTGGAAGTCTGAGCTCAGGGTGCCAGCATGGTGGGATTCTGGTGAGGAGTTTCTTCCTGGCTTGCACGTGGGGCCGCCTTCTTGCTGTCTTCCATGGTAATTCCTGGGTGCAGAGAGAGGGGGTAGTTCAAGCTCTCTGACATCTCTTCTGATAAGGGCCCTGATCCCGGGACACCTGGCTGGCTCAGTTGGTTAAGCGTCTGCCTTCCATTCAGGTCATGATCCCAGGGTCCTGGGATGGAGACCCATATCGGGCTCCCTGCTCAGTGGGGAGCCTGCTTCTCCCTCTGCCTGCTGCCTTCCCTGCTTGTACTCTCACTCTCTCTCTGGCAAATACATCAAAAAATCTTAAAAAAAAAAAAAAAAAAGAAAGAGGAGGGGCACCTGCGTGGCTCAATCGTTAAAGCATCTGCCTTCGGCTCAGTCATGATCCCAGGCTCCTGGGATCGAGCCCCGCATTGGGCTCCCTGCTCAGCAGGAAGCCTGCTTCTCCCTCTCCCACTCCACCTGCTTGTGTTCCCTCTCTCGCTGTGTCTCTCTCTGTCAAATAAATAAATAAAATCTTTAAAAAATAAAAAATAAATAAAAATAAAAATAAAAAAATAGAAGGGTACTAATCCCATCAGATCAGGTCCCCACCCTCATGACTTGATTACCTCCCAAAGACCTCATTACAAATACTGTAACATTGGGGTTAGGGTTTCAATATATGACTTGGGGGGATAAACACTAAACACATTTGATAACCCTTTTTGCCAATTTCCTGTGTCAGCTTCGTTGAGGGAAAATTGACTTTCAATAAAGTTCACTATTTTTAAGTGAACAGTTTTATGCTTTGACAAATATATAGTAATGTAACCACTGCCATAATCATATTATGAAACATTTCCACATCTTCCCAAAAAGTTTCCCTAGCCATTTTGCCGTCAAACCTCTCCTCCTACCCTCTGGCCTCTGGCAACAACTATGCGCTTTCTATCACTGTTGTTTTGTCTTTTGTAGAATTTCCTATCAACACAAACATACAGTATGTAGTTTTTTGTGTCTGCCTTCTTTCGTTTAGCATAATGCTTTTAAGATTCACCCATATTGTTGCCCAGTAGCAGAGTTGGGTTCCTTTTCATTGCTGAGTAGTATTCCATTGTATGGCTACCACGCACTTAGTTCCTCCACTCACCAGGGGTGCTAGACATTTGGATTATTTCCAGTTTGGGGCTCTTGTCAATAACACTGCTATGAACATTCTATACAAGTCTTTATACAGACAAATGCTTTCTTCTCCCTTGGGCAAATGCCCAGGAGTGCAATTCCTGGGTCGTATAGTAAATCTATGCTCAACTTGCTAAGAACCTCCAAACTGTTTTCTGAAGTGGCTGGGCCATTTTGCATTCCCACCAGCCGTGCATGAGAGTTCCAGTTCCTTTGCATCCTGCCAACACTTGATATTTTTAGTCTTCAATTTTAGTCATCTCTTTGTGGTTTTAATGTGCATTTTCCCAATGACTAATGATGCTATTTGCCACATATCTATAACCTTTGGTGAAGTGTCTTATGTGCCACCCACCGATATTATTTGGTGAAGTGTCTGTTGGAATATTTTGCCAACTTTTTGTTGGTTTTTATCTTCCTGTAAGTGAGTTGTAAGAGTTCTTTACATATGATGTGTATGGATAGGTGTCGCACAAACGTGTTCCCTCAGTCTGTGACTCCACATCTCATTTGATGATCCGTGTCATTTGAAGAGAAAGGTTTTTTAAAGATTTATTTTTAAAGGGTTTTTTTAAAGATTTATTTATTGGGATGCCTGGGTGGGTTAGTTGGTTAAGCCTCTGCCTTCAGCTAGGGTCATGATCCCAGAGTCCTGGGATCGAGCCCTGCGTCGGTTCCCTGCTCAGTGGGGAGTCTGCTTCTCCCTCCCCCTCTGCCCCTCCTCCCTCCTTGTGTTCTTTCTCTCAAATAAATAAAATATATATTTTTAAAGATTTTATTTATTTATTTGACAGAGAGAGACACAGCGAGAGAGAGAACACAAGCAGGGGGAGTGGGAGAGGGAGAAGCAGGCTTCCCGCCGAGCAGGGAGCCCGATGCGGGGCTTGATCCCAGGATCCCAGGATCATGACCTGAGCCGAAGGCAGACGCTTAACGACTGAGCCACCCAGGCGCCCCAATAAAATATTTTTTAAAAATAAGAACTTGGGGGCGCCTCACTAATAGAAGGTCTAAGGCCATTTTTTTCACACAGGTGGACAAACCAAGGCCTGTTGGTCATCAAGGCTGCTGGCTCCCCTTTCTTTCTTTCCTTCCAGAGGTGCTCTCCAGGGATTAGCCCAAGGCTTGGGAAGGGTTTCCCTAGTCACCGATGACATCCATGTACTGCTTTCACTCTGAAATGCAAAAAGCCTTTCAGGAAGACTCATGACAGTGCCTTACTGAGATTTCTGGCTAATCAGCCATCTGTGGGCCATGGCTTCCTTGCCAGAAAATAGCAAGGAGGTTAATACTGAATTTTTACAAGATTTGAGGGAACTCTAATGAGAGGAGAACTCCCAAACTCACCACGAAAATGCTTTGACCCTGGATCCAGCCAAGCCTGCCACCCCTTCGGCCCCACTCCCCTGCCCCTAAGAAACCCATGGCTCTTCTCCCAGAGCCTCTGAAGTCCAGCAAATCATGTCTTCTGAATAAGTCACAGCTTCCTGACCCCTGAGACTTCCCCAGACCCCAGAAATCCACTCTTCATCAGCATTACAGAAACAGGCTCCAGCTGAGCCCAACTCCTGCAACCTCTCTTCTTGATAAAGCTTGTTTCAGCAGGTCGGGTTCTGTCTAACCACTGGTTGGACACACAAGGCCAGACCTAGTCACTGCCAGGAGTTCCAGAGGCCCACAGCCATGCCCAGAAGGGTCTTGAAGAGGTCTGCATTCATTCTGGGATTCTGGAGCTGGTTAAGACTGAGTTGCTAGGCCTTCTCCAAAGTTGTTCACTTGCTCAGGGCCCCAGAGCTATTATCAGTTTCTCCAGCCAGGAATCCCAGAACGAGATTGTCCTCAAGCTTCAGAATCTGCTTCACAGACTACACCCCAGGGAAACGTGGAACCCACTGTGACCGGTAATATGAACGCCCACTGTCAGTGCCCTAAAGACATGGGAGGGAGTTTTCCCACACAGCAGGGGAGGGTGGGGAGCCCAGTGACTATTCCATAGCTGTGCCTCTTGGACAGGTTGTTGGGGGGGGCACTACCTCTGAGGCTCTGCAGGCCACAGGAGAAGCTTGGCCCACGTGCACTCTTTCCACTCATTCCCAGCCAGCCCGATGCTCCCGTGGAAGCGTCTAAGAGGCAGAGAACTCCAAAAGGGTAGTGGTGCTTGCTTATCCTAAAAGGGGGAGTGGAAGGGAGAGAAAGACTCTCAAGCAGGCTCCATGCTCAGAACAGAGCCTAACGCGGGGCTTGATCTCATGACCCTGCGATCATGACCTGAACCGAAATCTACAGTCAGATGCTTACCTGACTGAACCACCCAAGCTTCCCAGGGAAAAATATTCTTAATGCCAACCCTGGCACTTAGAAATCCTGTGCAAAATAGGGTTTCTCTCAGGGGCTTTGGGGTAAGGTGGGGGAAGGGGAGTGGCTGCTCACTGGGTATGCAGTTTCCTTTTGAGGTGATAAAAACAGTTTGGAACTAGAGGTGATAGTTGCACAACCTTGGGAATGTACTAAGTGCCACTGCATTGTACACTTTAAAGTGGTTAATTTTAAATTATGTGAATTTTACCTCAATTTAAAAAAGAAATAAAGAAAATAAAAGGGCTTCACCTTGAATAGGCTGGGCATGGTGGGTCCTCCTTCCCTTCTTACCAAATCACTGATGCCCTCGCTAAAACAGCAAAAGATTTAGCCTTGTAGGACAGATAAATCCTAATTTTCCTTAAAAATCTATCTCTAGAAGTTTCTGACACATCAATCTGAAACGTTGGGCCCTAAGTCTTGGTGCTCCAGAGTATGTGGGGTGGCCCGGCCTCATATCACTGGCTCTACCATTGCTACAGAAAAAAGGAGAAAAAAAAAAAACCCATAAGACTCCTCTGGAGAGGTTTGTTCTAAAATAGGATGTTTGGGTAGGCTCAGGTGACAGAATTCCTTGGATTTTTGTCAGGGCAAATCAGAAAACCAGATTCCCTTGTGTTATTACAGAGGCAAAGGACCCCAAGTCAAAAGTCAGGTTATGGGTTTTGGTTCAGGGAATAATTCCAGGACAGAGCTGCAGAGGAGACCCCCTCAGAGAGGGATTACCTAAAATGCCATTTTCTGTTGTTTTACTTAAGCAACATAATTCCAGGTTAAAAAAACTTTCATGTGCCATGGTATCTCATTCCTGGAAACCCACACCCTCTTGCTGAAATAGGAAAGTGAGCAGAGGATAATGGACAGCAAGAGCTATGTGCCGGGGGCCAGGCCAAGATCTCTGAATAGGAGAGAGGAAGCAATACCATGGTTTCTATCCTAAACTCATCTGGACTAAGTAAAAAGAGTCCATGTTAGGTAGGAGGACTGCACAGGGAACTGCAGGAGAATCTCCTCCAGTCTCTGGCTGAGTGTTGACCAGAACACACATGAGAGGAAACTACTTGTCCAGGGAAGGAACCACCATAAAGCTGTAAGCCAAATAATTCCTGAAGCACATACAGCACTGGGAATGGTTCCAGCAGGTGAAAGAGGAAACCTCACAATGCCCAAGGTGGCACCTTAGTGGTGGAAATTAATTAGCCCTAGATTAAAGGCTGCTATGGATCAGCCTCAACAGAGCTTAAAAGCAAGCCTCAAAAGGATCAAACTGATTCCAAGTAACTAACTGCATGGCAGAACAAAGCTCAGCACTATATAAGTACAACAAAATCCATCATCTGTCAGTGTAAATTTGACAATGTCTGGTAGCCAATCAGATATTACTAGGCATGCAAAAAAGCAGCAAAAGTGGCCCATATCCTGGAGGAAAACAGATCCAGTATTGACAGAGATAATGGGATTAGCAGACAAGGATATGACAGAGCTCTCATAAATTCCATATGTTTAAGAAGCTAGAGGGGGACAGGAACAAAATGAGGAGAGAAAAGAAAGATAAAAAAAAGACCCATCTAGAGATGACAACTACAATATCTAAGTCAAAAACCACACTGGATCGGATAAACAGTCGATTGGACACTGCAGAAGAAAAGATCAGTGAACTTGAAGACATAGCCATAGAAATTGTCCAAAATGAGGAACAGAGAGAAAAAAGACTGACAAAACAGAGCAGAGCCCCTGTGACCTGTGGAAATAACCATTCTCAAATACATGTTATTGGAGTTGTGGAAAGAGAGACAGAAAAGGTAGCTGAAGGCATAATCAGGCCACTCTCCCAGTGAACACTGTGTGATAATTTTCCATGTATCTTAAAATAGTGCCCGCATTCCTTCTCTTGCCTTACAAGATTCTACCCACCTCCTCTGCTCACCTCTCCAATATTAGCTCCACCAACCTCTCTTTCACCCACTTCCCTCCAACCATGTAGGACTTAGCTCTACAAACTTCCTCCCAGCCTGGGCTTTTCCACATGCTGTTCCCTCTGCCTGGAGGGCTCTCCCCACTTCCAACTGACTCCTACCCTTCCTTTTGAATCTTAGCTAAATATCACATCCTCAGAGAAACCCTCCCTGACCTCCCAACTGGCCACAGTCCCCTCAGCACCCTGAGCACCCACACCACTCCTTGGCAGCATTTTGCACACTTAAGATGAATCAGTTATGACTTTAATCTTTAATGTCTTCTTCATTAGAGTTTTGTTCATCACGACATCCCCAATGCTCAGGCTAGTGTCTGAGGCCCTCAGCCGGAAAGTGGCAGAGATGACACTTCAGTGCTTACATTCATCTTGCTCTCAAACTATCTCTGTTGTGACAAACAATTCTCTGGCTTGATTGCTGCCTCCTTGGCATAGAATAACGATCTCAACTTAGTCCATAGTTGCCCTCTAGTATCTACCAGCAACTACCCATCCTTTCCATGAGGAAAATAGGCCAGGAGAGCCTTTGGAGAGGGCCAGAGATACCCACTGGATGAGTCAGAACTCTCCAAAGAAACAGAACAGAATGGGTGTTTATATACATATATAGAAAGAGATTATTGGAAAGAATTGTCTCATGTGATAATGGAGGCTGGCACCTCCAAAATCTGCAGAGTGGGCAGGCTAGAGACCCACAGAAGAGCTAATGTTGCAGTTCAAGTCTGAAGGCCCTCTGTGGGCAGAATTCCCTTTTGCTTAGGGGAAGTCCGTCTTTTGTTTTATAAGGCCTTCAACTGATTGGATGAGACCCACCCACATTATGGAGAGCAATGTGCCTCACTTCAAGTCCACTGATTTAAATGTTAATCTCACCCAAACACACCCTCACAGAAACATCCAGAATAGTGTTTAACCAAATATCTGGGCACCATGTCAAGCTAAATTGATACATAAAATTAACCATCTAAGAACCTCTCAAACACACCCTCTGTGAAGCACCCCCCCCATACCTACAAGTATGAATGAGTGTTGATCTTACTCATTTCTGTGTCCCCTGAGAGCAGATGTATGTGCTTAATAAGTGTTTCATTCCTTTATTTCCTCTTTCCCTGTTGTCCTTCTTCTTTCCCCTCTCTAAGAAGTCTGTCCCAGGACTGAGTGAATGACCAACTTCAGCTCTCTGTACAGGAATGGTTTATTTTTCTTTTCCAAGTTCCTGGTCTTCTTCCTTGATTAACATTTTACATTTATTAATGAAGGCAGGGTTGATTATCCTAGTAGCCAATGGGCATTTCCTCTTCTCCCACAAAGCCTCTCTCCTGACTGGTCCATCTGTGTACCTTGGTAGGGCTTGTTTGCTTGGTTGCTTTGGGATGAATGGTTATGCTTTGGGTTATGGGAAACCTTAAATGGCAGAATGGAGGGGGCTCTCCTCTGGGGCTCCAGCACTCCACTTTAGCTGCAGTTCATTCAGTTTCTTAAACATCCTCCGGGATTTTTGGCTAAGGCTAAATGGCTGACCATCTACTGGCATCTACTGGCACAGGAGTAGGGGTGAAGGGAGAGGGTTTGGGAGTGTGAGCGGCTGGCTGATGGGCTTTCATTAATCTTTGATGTGGCCTTCCCATCTTGCTCCCACCCTCTTTCTGGAGGTTCCCCACTCTGGGGGATTTTGCTCAGCAGGTTGGCTGTATCCTCCAGTGCTTATTCTTGGCTCCATTTCATCCATCAAGACATTTCTAGCTACTTTATATCTTCCAGAAATTCACTGAAATCCCATCTGCTGAAAGCCCATCCTATTCTCCTCAGTTTTCTGGGTTTAGCTTTCTGTTTATTTTTCTAATTTTAATGGAGTATCAGGATGGGGGTGAGGAGTGTGTGGAGACAGACATGTTTTCAGTTCACTATGCTGCAAGGGAAGTCCAGAGTAACCTCTCAAAAGGCAAACCTTCTTTTTACAAGGTTTTAATCCATATCAAAGTTCAAATGTCCCAGGAGAGGTACTACTCACTGTTAGGAACATTTATGCCCTTGTGTATGTGAAGGCCCTGAGCACATCTTCTGACTGACAGAGCAATGGAGGTCTGTCTGGATGTCAACATTCACGAAGTATTGTCCATATAGAACTTGTTTACTCCACATGGAAATCTAATGACTGAGGTACTAAAAACCTCCATCTTAAATACCAGGCAATTGGGACTTGGAAAGGTAACCAACATTTGGAAATAGTCACTGTTTTCACTTTTTCAATAAATATTTATCAAGGGCTTTCTATGTGTCACTGCGCTGAGGGCCAGGGATACAGGAGTAAACAAGAGAAAGTCCCTGCCCTCCTAGACTAGGTGTAGGTGGAGGACAAAGAGATGAAAATATAGTATATTGGGTTGGGAGTGTGTCACCTAGAAGAATAAAGGTGGAAAGGGGGAGGAGCTAGGAGTTGAAGTAGAGTACTCCTTTATAGCACGTGGGAAGGCCTTCTGAAAAAGGTGACATTTGAGACCCGAAGAACAATGCAAGCCCCTTCTTGGATAAAGGATAACTTTAAAAAATGAGTTTTCTTTCAAGAGGGAATCACCTTGGGGCACCTGGGTGGCTCAGTTGGTCAAGCAACTGCCTTGGGCTCAGGTCATGATCCTGAAGTTCTAGGATCAAGTCCCGCATGGGGCTCCCTGCTCAGCAGGGAGTCTGCTTCTCCCTCTGACCCTCCCCTCTCTCATGCTCTCTCTCTCTCTCATTCTCTCTCAAATAAATAAATAAAATCTTTAAAAAAAAAAAAAGAGGGAATCAGCTCTAGTGAACTGGACGCTATGAAGGAAATCCTTGGACTAAAAAGTACTTTGATTATTCGGACACCGTGGGTATTCCGTGAGAAGATGAATTTCCAATCTTAAAGAACTATAACAGGATCCTTGATTAGCTCATGAATCAGCTCAGGCAAAAGTGGCATATAAAACTACAGTTCCATCTGTTCTGTTCTCTGCTGTAGGTTACAGATCCCTCCATTTGAGCTTCCTACTATTTGACATAGAGTACAACTCTCCTGTCAAACTGTTTTTTTTTTAAATTAATTAATTTATTTATTTAAGTGATCTCTACACCCAACGTGGGGCTGAAACTCTTGACCCCAAGATCAAGAGTCGCGTGCTCTTCTGACTGAGCCAGCCCGGTGCCCCTCTTGTCAGATTGTTTAACTACAATCTGGCTTTACCACCTAAAATATAAAGTTTCGTTCTGATAGACAACAAGGTTTGTAAAACAGGTTTTAAATATTTGTAAAAAGCCATAGATTAGTGTACTACCATTTATGTAAAAAATAGTAAAAAGTATACACACACACACACACACACACACAGACACACACACACACACATCCATCCACTTATATTTACAAACTTACCTATGGTACACTGCAAAAAATACCACTAACACTTCTCATACCTGAACGTATACCCTGTTGTAATGTGACTTTACAGCCCTTTCCTCCAAGATGTGGAGTCTACTTTTTCAGACCCCTTAAACCCAGTCTTGGACATTTTCTTTGATTTAATCTGCTTTGGTCAAAGTTTCATCAGCCTTTAGCAAATAAGATGGAAGCAGAGGCGGCCTTGGAACACACCCTCTTTCACTGCTGGGAGCTCTTCTGTCATCACATGAGTGCCTGCTTGATGGGAAGTATGTGGCTGTCATGCTAGCTAACAATGAGCCAGCTTCCAGATACATGAAGATGCCCTCATCCGGACAGCCTGCCAACTGCCAGACATGTGACCAGGGCTATTCTAGACCATCCACCCCACTGAGCAAGCCTGGATGAGAGCTCCCCTGTTGGCCCATAGAATCTTTTCTTTCTTTTTTTTTTTAGATTTTCTTTAAATTCAAGTTAGTTAACATAGAGTGCATTATTAAATTCAGGGGTAGAATTTAGTGATTCATCAGTTGCATATAACATCCAGTGTTCCTTATATCAAGTGGCCTCCTTAATAATGCCCATCACCCAGTTACCCCATTTCCCCACCCACCTCCCCTCCAGCAACCCTCAGTCTGTTCCTTAGAGTTAAGAGTATCTTATGCTTTGCCTCCCTCTCTGTTTTTATCTTATTTTATTTTTACTTCCCTTCCCCTATGTTCATCTGTTTTGTTTCTTAAATTCCACATAGGAGTAAAATAATATGGTATTTGTCTTTCTCTAACTGACTTAAAATTTCACTTACCATAATATACTCTAGTTCCATCCACGTCACTGCAAATGGCAAGATTTCATTCTTTTTGATGGCTGAGTAATATTTCATTATATATATATATATATATATATCTCACATCTTTTTTATGGATATCTGGGCTCTTTCCATAGTTTGGCTATTATGGACATTGCTGCTATAAACATTGGGGTGCATGTGCTCCTTCAAATCACTATTTTTATATCCTTTGGATAAATACCTCATAGTGCAATTGCTGGATGGTAGGGTACCTCTATTTTCAAGATTTTATTTATTTATTGGAGAGAGAGCACAAGTCAGGGAAGGGGCAGAGGGAGAGGGAGAAACAGGCTCGCCTCTGAACAGGGAGCCCAATGCGGGCCTCGATCCCAGGACCCTAGGATCATGACCTGAGCTGAAGGCACTGAGGCACCCAGGCACCTATATTTTTAGATTTTTCAGGACCCTCCCTGTTTTCCAGAGTGGCAGCAACAGTTTGTATTCCCACCAACAGTGTAAGAGCGTTCCCCTTTCTCCACATCCTCTCCAACATCTGTCATTTCCTGACTTGTTAATTTTAGCCATTCTGACTGGTGTGAGGTGGTATCTCATTGTGGTTTTGATTTGTATTTCCCTGATGCCGAGTGATGTTGAGCATTTTCTCATGTGTCTGTTGGCCATTTGGATGTCTTCTTTGGAGAAATGTCTGTTCATGTCTTCTGCCCATTTCTTGATTGGATTCTTTGTTCTTTGGGTGTTGAGTTTGATAAGTTCTTTATAGATTTTGGATACTAGCCCTTTATCTGATATGTCATTTGCAAATATCTTCTCCCATTCTGTAGGTTGCCTTTTAGTTTTGTTGACTATTTACTTTGCTGTGCAGAAGTTTTTATCTTGATGAAGTCCCAATAGTTCATTTTTGTTTTCATTTCCCTTGCTTCTGGAGACATGTCTAGTAAGAAGATGCTGTGGCCAAGGTCAAAGAGGTTGCTGCCTGTGTTCTCCTCCAGGATTTTGATGGACTCTTGTCTCACATTTAGGTCTTTTATCCATTTTGAGTTTATCTTTGTGTGTGGTGTAAGAAGATAGTCTAGTTTCATTCTTCTGCATGTGGCTGTCCAATATTCCCAGCACCGTTTATTAAAGAGACTGTCTTTTTTTCCATTGGATATTCTTTCCTGCTTTGTTGAAGATTAATTGACCATAGAGTTGAGGGTCCATTTCTGGGTTCTCTATTCTGTTCCATTGATCTATGTGTCTGTTTTTGTGCCAGTACCATACTGTCTTGATGATTACAGCTTTGTAATTGAGCTTAATGTCCAGAATTGTGAAGCCACCAGCTTTGGTTTTCTTTTTCAACATTACTTTGGCTATTCGGGTTCTTCTCTGGTTCCATACAAATTTTAGAATTGTTTGTTCCAGCTCTGTGAAAAATGCTGGTGTTATTTTGATAGGGATTGCGTTGAATGCGTAGATTACTTTGGGTAGTATAGACATTTTAACAGTATTTGTCCTTCCAATGAGCATGGAATGTTTTTCCATTTCTTTGTGTCTTCCTCAATTTCTTTCATAAGTGTTCTATAGTTTTCTAAGTACAGATCTCTTACCTCTTTGGTTAGATTTATTCCTAGGTATCTTATGGTTTTTGGTGCAATTGTAAATGGGATCAATTCCTTGATTTCTCTTTCAGCTGCTTCATTATTGATGCATAGAAATGCAACAGACTTCTGTGCATTAATTTTATATCCTGTGACTTTGCTGAATTCCTGTAATAGTTCTAGCAATTTTTTGGTGGAGTCTTTTGGGTTTTCTATATAGAATATCATGTTGTCTGAGAAGAATGAAAGTTTGACTTCTTCCTTGCCAATTTGGATGCATTTTACTTCTTTTTGTTGTCTGGTTGCTGAAGCTAGGACTTCCAGTACTATGTTGAACAACAGTGGTGAGAGTAGAGAACCCTGTCATGTTCCTGACCTTAGGGGAAAAGCTCTTGGTTTTTCCCCAATGAGGATGATATTTGCTGTGGGCCTTTCATATATGGCCTTTATGATGTTGAGGTATGTTCCTTCTAGCCCTACTTCTTGAGGGTTTTTATAAAGAAAGGATACTGTATTTGCCTTATCTGCATCTATTGACAGGATTGTGATTCTTATCCTTTCTTCTTTTAATGTGGTGTTTGACAATGATAGATTTGTGGATTTTGAACCACCCCTACATTCCAGGAATGAATCTCACCTGATTGTGGTGAATAATCCTTTTAATGTACTGTTGGATCCAATTAGCTAGTATCTTGGTGAGAATTTTTGCAACCATGTTCATCAGGAATATTGGTCTGTAATTCTCCCTTTTGGTGGGGTCTTTGTTTGGTTTGGGGATCAAGGTAATCCTGGCCTCATAAAACGAGTTTGGAAGTTTTCCTTCCATTTCTGTTTTTTTGAACAGTTTCAGAAGAATAGGTATTAATTCTTTTTTAAATGTTTGGTAGAATTCCCCTGGGAACCCATCCGGCCCTGGACTCCTGTTTGTTGGGAGATTTTTGATTACTGACTCAATTTCTTTGCTGGTTATGGGACTGTTCAGATTTTCTATTTCTTCCTGTTTCAGTTTTGGTCATTTATATTAGTTTCTAGGAATGCATCCATTTCTTCCAGATTGCCTAATTTGTTGGCATGTAATTGTTCATAATATCCTCTTATAATTGTTTCTATTTCTGCAGTGTTGGTTTTGATCTCTCCTCTTTCATTCATGATTTTATTTATTTGGGTCCTTTCTCTTTTCTTTTTATAAGGCTGGAGAGGCATTTATCAATTTTGTTAATTCTTTCAAAGAACCAGCTCCTGGTTTCATTGATCTGTTCTGGTTTTTTGAAATTTCCGTATCATTGATTTCTGCTCTAATATTCATTATTTCCCTTCTCCTTCTTTATTCCTTTAGGCTTTATTCTTTTCCCAGCTCCTTTAGGTGTAAGGTTAGGTTGTGTATTTAAGACTTTTCTTGTTTCTTGAGAAAGGCTTATATTGCTATATACTTCCTTCTTAGGAGAGCCTTTGCTGCATCTCAAAGGTTTTGGACTGTCATGTTTTCATTTTCATTTGCCTCCATGTCTTTTTTAGTTCTTTAATTTCCTGGTTGATCCATTCATTCTTTACTAGTATATTCTTTAATCTCCATGTATTTGTGGTCTTTCCAAATTTTTTCCTGTAGTTGACTTCTAGTTTCATAACATTGTGGTCTGAAAACATGCATGGTATGATCTCAATCTTTCTGTACCAGTTGAGGCCTGATTTGTGACCCAGGATGTGATCTATTCTGGAGAATGTTCCATGTGCACTCCAAAAGAATGTGTATTCTGCTGCTTTAGGATAAAGTGCTCTGAATAGGGCGCCTGGGTGGCTCAAGTTGGTTAAGCGACTGCCTTTGGCTTAGGTCATGATCCCAGGGTCCTGGGATTGAGCCCCATATGAGGATCCCTGCTCCTTGGGGAGCCTGCTTCTCCCCCTCCCTGCTGCTCCCCCTGCTTGTGCTCTCTCTCTCTCTCTCTCTGTCAAATAAATAAATAAAATCTTTAAAAGAAAAATGCTCTGGGGGCGCCTGGGTGGCTCAGTTGGTTAAGCGACTGCCTTCGGCTCAGGTCATGGTCCCAGAGTCCTGCGATCGAGTCCCACATCGGGCTCCCGGCTCAGCGGGGAGCCTGCTTCTCCCTCTGACCCTCTCCCCTCTCATGCTGTTTCTCTCTCTCTCTCTCTCTCTCTCAAATAAATAAAGAAAAAAAAAAAAGAAAAATGCTCTGAATATATCTGTTAAGTCTATCTGGTCCAGTGAGTCATTTAAAACCCTTGTTTCCTGTTGATCTTCTGCTTAGATGATCTGTCCATTGCTGTGAATGGGGTGTTAAAGTCCCCTACAATCATTGTATTATTATCAATGAGTTTCTTTAAGTTCATTATTGACTGATTTATATATTTGGTTGCTCCCAAGTTAGGGTCATAAATATTTACATTTGTAAGATCTTCTTGCTCGATAGACCGCTTTATTATGATATAGTATCTTTCTTCATCTCTTATTCCAGTCTTTGGTTTAAAATCTAGTTTGTCTGATATAAGTATGGCTACTCCAGCTTTCTTTTGATGTCCATTAGTGTGATAAATGGTTCTCCACCCCATTACTTTCAATCTGGAAGTGTCTTTGGGTAAAAAATGAGTATCTTATAAGCAGCATACTGATGAGTCTTGTTTTTTATCCATTCTGATACCATATGTCTTTTGGAGCATTTAGTCCATTTACATTCAGAGTAATTATTGACAGATACGAGTTTAGTGCCATTGTGTTACCTATAAAGTCACTGTGCCTGTAGATTGTCTCTGTTTCTTTCTAGTCTCTGTTACTTTTGGTTTCTCTTTCCCACTCAAAGAGTCCCCTTTAATATTTCTTGCAGAGCTGGTTTAGTGTTTACGAACTCCTTTAGTTTTTGTTTATCTTGGAAATTCTATCTCTCCTTCTATTCTGAATGATAGCCTTGCTGGATAAAGTATTCTTCGCTGCATATTTTTCCCAATTAGCACATTGGATATATCATGCCAGTCCTTTTTGGCCTGCCAGGTCTCTGTGGACAGGTATGCTGCCAGCCTTATATGTCTACCCTTGTAAAGGACTTTTTTTCCAGAGCTGCTTTCAGGATTCTCTCTTTATCATTGTATTTTGCAAATTTCACTATATGTCCTGGTGTCGACCTGTTTTTGTTGATTTTGAGGGAGTTCTCTGTGCCTCTTGAACTGGAATGCCTGTTTCCTTCCCCAGATTAGGGAAGTTCTCAGCTATAATTTGTTCAAGTAAACCTTCTGCCCCATTTTCCCCACTCTTCTTCTTCTTCTTCTTTTTTTTTTTTTTTTAAGATTTTATTTATTTATTTGACAGAGAGAGAAATAGCAAGAGAGGGAACACAAGAAGGGGGAGTGGGAGAGGGAGAAGGAGGCTTCCCATGGAGCAGGGAGCCCAATGCGGGGCTCGATCCCAGGACCCTGGGATCAGGACCTGAGCTGAAGGCAGACGATTAATGACTGAGCCACCCAGATGCAGCCCCCCCACTCTTCTTCTTCTCGGACACCCATGATATAGATATTATTTCGCTTTATGGAATCATTGAGTTCCCTAAGTCTACCTTTGTGATCTAATAGTTTTCCTTCCCTCTTCTTTTCAGCTTCATTATTTTCCATAATTTTATCTTCTAACTGCCTATTCTCTCCTCTGCTTCTTCAATCCTTGTTGTGATTATATCCAGTTGGTTTTGCATCTCAATTATAGCATTTTTTATTTCAGCCTGACTAGTTTTTAGGTATTTTATCTCTGCAGCAAGGGTTTCTCTGGTGTCTTCTATGCTTTTTTCAAGTCCAGCTAGTCGTCTTATGACTGTTCATCTAAATTCTTGTTCAGATATATTGTTTATATCTGTTTTGAGTAAGTCCCTGGCTGTGATATCTTCCTGACTTTTTTTGAGAGAATTCCTCCGTCTTGTCATTTTGGCTAAATTTCTATCTTTTGTATGTTATGAAAGCTTGTAATATTTCCTACACCTCAGAGTAATGTTATATTAAAAAGAGGTCATACACTGTCCAGTGGTCCATAGAATCTTGAGTGAATATAAATTCTTGTTGTTTTAAGCGGTTAAGTTTTGGAGTGACTCTTTTGCTATATATGCAGCAAAAGCCAACATATGTATGCAGAGGGTATCTCTGGAAAGACTTCTTTACAGGTTACACTGGTTGCCTGGGGGTAGGGAGGACTGGGTCAGGCACAGTCTTTTGTGACTTTTTGAATTTTGACCCATATGAATGTACATAGCATGTTCTTTAAAAATAAATGGAATTGTAGGGGGCGCCTGGGGGGCTCAGTTGGTTAAGCGACTGCCTTTGGCTCAGGTCATGATCCTGGAGTCCCAGGATCGAGTCCCGCATCAGGCTCCCTGCTCAGCAGGGAGTCTGCTTCTCCCTCTGACCCTCTTCCCTCTCAAGCTCTCGCTCTATCATTCTCTCTCTCCCTCAAAAAAAATAAAAATCTTTAAATAAAATAAAAATAATAAAAATAAATGGAATTGTAAAATGTTAGAATTATAAAAAAATGACTGCTAGAGAAGAGTATGTCATTTCATAAAATGTACTTTTTGTTATTACTTCAAAAGTAACTGAACTGGGGGTGCCTGGGTGGCTCAGTCAGTTAAGCATCTGCCTTCAGCTCAGGTCATGACTCTGGGGTCCTGGGATAGAGCCCCACATTGGGCTCCCTTCTCAGCAGGAAGCCTGCTTTCCCTCTCCCTCAGCCTGCCATTCCCCCTGTTTGTGCTCTCTCTCTCTCAAATAAATAAATAAAATGTTTTTAAAGAAAGGAAACTGAACTGAAAATGAACATACAGGGTTTGTTTTGTTTTCCTTTCTCAAATAGATCTAAGACCTTTGTCCTCCAGCACAACAGCCTAAATGTACTATCTGGTGTTTGAGACAACAGCCCAGTCTCTTGTTCTTTCTGTGGTGGCTTTAATATAAGTGCATCCAACAGTTTCCAAAGCTCTCACACCATGAGGCATTGTTTTGTCATCATCTTGCCAAGGATGTTTCTCTGAAGTTCACATTCTTTCCACTATAATAGAGTGCTGTCTCCTTCCTAGGGCAGAAGGATGAGAGCTCTGGGATCTATGCCATATTGTGTGTGACAAAACTTGAATTGGTTCAGGAAAAAGGGAGGAATGTGTTGCCTCACTAAATTCAAGGAAAGGTGCAACAATCTAACTGTGGAAAGGTGAGGGTGGAGGGGGGGCCTCAGGAACAAATGGATCTGGGACTTGAAGGTTCCAGGTTTCCCCCTCCTGTTTCTTGTTGGTGTCATGTCATTCTCTCTCCTTGCAGAGCAGTTTCTGGTGGATAGAGTGCTAAAAACCACCAGGTCTTAGATCTTATGATTTGCTGCATTGGACTGTAACACCTTCTAATCTCTTGAAGTGTAAACAAACACATGAGGAAGGGCTCTGGCTGGCACTCCCTCTTTGGATCAAGTTCCAAGGAATCATGCATGATTGATGCATGAATCTTGCATGAATTTACTATGGCCTGGAGATTGATCTCAAGTAATCCACATGTCGGAATGATGGAAGGAACCATTTTTAAAAGTGGTGTTGCCACCACCACCGTATGACTCTGAGCAGGTTACTTACTCTTTCTGAGTCTCAGTTTTGTCACCTATAATATCTATCCTATAGGGTTGTTTTAAGTATTAGCAATAATATGCCTAGCATATAT
>NW_022589719.1:28870232-28957459 GCF_004348235.1 Phoca vitulina | reverse complement strand
ATTATTTGTTTCAGGGGTACAGGTCTGTGATTCATCAGTCTTACACAATTCACAGTGCTCATCATAGCACATACCCTCCCCAATGTCCATCACCCAGCTATCCCATCTCTCCTATCCCCCTCCACTCCAGCAACCCTCAGTTTGTTTCCTGAGATTAAGAGTCTCTTATGGTGTGTCTCCCCCTCTGGTTTCATCATGTTTCATTTTTCCCTCTCTTCCCATATGATCCTCTGCCTTGTTTCTCAAATTCCACATATCAGTGAGATCATATGATAATTTTCTTTCTCTGATTGACTGATTTCGCTTAGCATAATACCTTCTAGTTCCATCCACGTCATTTCAAATGGCAAGATTTCATTTTTTGGTGGCTGCATAATATTCCATTGTGTATATATATACACCATTTCTTCTTTATCCATTCATCTGTCGATGGACACCTTGGCTCTTTCCATAGTTTGGTTATTTTTGACATTGCTGCCATAAACATTGGGGTGCACATGCCCCTTCAGATCACTACATTTGTATCTTTGGGGTAAATACACAGTAGTGCAATTGCTGGGTCATAGGGTAGCTCTATTTTCAACTTTTTGAGGAACCTCCATACTGTTTTCCAGAGTGGCTGCACCAGCTTGCATTTCCACCAACATCCTTGCCAACATCTGTCTTTACCTGACTTGTTAATTTTAGCCATTCTGACTGGTGTGAGGTGGTATCTCATTGTGGTTTTGATTTGTATTTCCCTGATGCCGAGCGATGTTGAGCACTTTTTCACGTGTCTGTTGGCCATTTGGATGTCTTCTTTGGAGAAATGTCTGTTCATGTCTTCTGCCCATTTCTTTTTTTTTTTTTAATTTTGTTATTGTTATGTTAATCCCCATACATTACATCATTAGTTTTAGATGTAGTGTTCCATGATTCATTGTTTGTGCATAACACCCAGTGCTCCATGCAGAACATGCCCTCCTCAATACCTATCACCAGGCTAACCCATCCTCCCACCCCCCTCCCCTCTAGAACCCTCAGTTTGTTTTTCAGAGTCCATCATCTCTCATGGTTCGTCTCCCCCTCCGATTTCCTCCCCTTCATTCTTCCCCTCCTGCTACCTTCTTCTTCTTTTTTTTTCTTAACATATATTGCATTATTTATTTCAGAGGTACAGATCTGACATTCAACAGTCTTGCACAATTCACAGCACTTACCAGAGCACATACCCTCCCCAGTGTCTATCACCCAGTCACCCCATCCCTCCCACCCCACCCCCCACTCCAGCAACCCTCAGTTTATTTCCTGAGATTAAGAATTCCTCATATCAGTGAAGAATGTCTTTCTCTGTTTGACTTATTTCACTCAGCACAATACCCTCCAGTTCCATCCACGTCGTTGCAAATGGCAAGATCTCATTCCTTTTGATGGCTGCATAATATTCCATTGTATATATATACACCACATCTTCTTTATCCATTCATCTGTCGATGGACATCTTGGCTCTTTCCACAGTTTGGCTATTGTGGACATTGCTGCTATAAACATCAGGGTGCACGTACCCTTTCGGGTCCCTACTTTTGTATCTTTGGGGTAAATACCCAGTAGTGCAATTGCTGGGTCATATGGTAGCTCTATTTTCAACTTTTTGAGGAACCTCCATACTGTTTCCCAGAGTGGCTGCACCAGCTTGCATTCCCACCAACAGTGTAGCAGGGTTCCCCTTTCTCCGTATCCCCGCCAACATCTGTCATTTCCTGACTTGTTAATTTTAGCCATTCTGACTGGTGTGAGGTGGTATCTCATTGAGGTTTTGATTTGGATTTCCCTGATGCCGAGCGATATTGAGCACTTTTTCATGTGTCTGTTGGCCGTTTGGATGTCTTCTTTGGAGAAATGTCTGTTCATGTCTTCTGCCCATTTCTTGATTGGATTCTTTGTTCTTTGGGTGTTGAGTTTGATGAGTTCTTTATAGATTTTGAATACTAGCCCTTTATCTGATATGTCATTTGCAAATATCTTCTCCCATTCCGTCAGTTGTCTTTTGGTTTTGTTGACTGTTTCCTTTGCTTTGCAAAAGCTTTTTATCTTGATGAAGTCCCAATAGTTGATTTTTGCCCTTGCTTCCCTTGCCTTTGGCGATGTTTCTAGGAAGAAGTTGCTGCGGCTGAGGTTGAAGGTTGCTGCCTGTGTTCTCCTTTAGGATTTTGATGGACTCCTGTTTCACACTGAGGTCTTTCAACCATCTGGAGTCTATTTTTGTGTGTGGTGTAAGGAAATGGTCCAGTTTCATTCTTCTGCATGTGGCTATCCAATTTTCCTAACACCATTTGTTGAAGAGACTGTCTTTTTTCCATTGGACATTCTTTCCTGCTTTGTCAAAGATTAGTTGACCATAGAGTTGAGGGTCCATTTCTAGGCTCTCTATTCTGTTCCATTGATTTATGTGTCTGTTTTTGTGCCAGTACCATACTGTCTTGATGATGACAGCTTTGTAATAGAGCTGGAAGTCCAGAATTGTGATGCCGCCAGCTTTGCTTTTCTTTTTCAACGTTCCTCTGGCTATGCGGGGTCTTTTCTGGTTCCATACAAATTTTAGGATTATTTGTTCCATTTCTTTGAAAAAAGGGAATGGTATTTTGATGGGGATTGCTTTGAATGTGTCGATTGCTCTAGGTAGCATTGACATCTTCACAATATTTGTTCTTCCAATCCATGAGCATGGAACGTTTTTCCATCTCTTTGTGTCTTCCTCAATTTCTTTCATGAGTATTTTATAGTTTTCTGAGTACAGATCCTTTGCCTCTTTGGTTAGATTTATTCCTAGGTATCTTATGGTTTTAGGGTGCAATTGTAAATGGGATCGACTCCTTAATTTCTCTTTCTTCTGTCTTGTTGTTGGTGTATAGGAATGCCACTGACTTCTGTGCATTCATTTTATATCCTGCCACTTTACTGAATTCCTGTATGAGTTCTAGCAGTTTTGGGGTGGAGTCTTTGGGGTTTTCCACATAAAGTATCATATCATCTGTCTTCTGCCCATTTCTTGATTGGATTATTTGTTCTTTGGGTGTTGAGTTTGATAAGTTCTTTTTAGATTTTGGATACTAGCCCTTTATCTGATATGTCATTTGCAAATATCTTCTCCCATTCTGTCAGTTGTCTTTTGGTTTTGTTGACTGTTTCCTTTGCTGTGCAGAAGCTTCTTATCTTGATGAAGTCCCAATAGTTCATTTTTGCCCTTGCTTCCCTTGCCTTTGGTGATGTGTCTAGGAAGTCGCTGTGGCTGGGTTGAAGAGGTTGCTGCCTGTGTTGTCCTCCAGAATTTTGATGGATTCCTGTCTCACATTTAGGCTTTTCATCCATTTTGAGTCTATTTTTGTGTATGATGTAAGAGAATGGTCTACTTTCATTCTTCTGGAAGTGGCTGTCCAATTTTCCCAACACCATTTGTAGAAGAGACTGTCTTTTTTCCATTGGACATTCTTTCCAACTTTGTTGAAGATTAGTTGACCACAGTGTTGAGGGTCCATTTCTGGGCTCTCTATTCTGTTCCATTGATCTATGTGTCTGTTTTTGTGCCGGTACCATACCGTCTTGATGATTACAGCTTGTAATAGAGCTTGAAGTCTGGAATTGTGATGCCACCAGCTTTGGTTTTCTTTTTCAAAATTCTTCTGGCTATTCAGGGTCTTCTTGGTTCCATACAAATTTTAGGATTATTTGTTCCATTTCTTTGAAAAAAGTTGATGGTATTTTGATGGGGATTGCATTAAATGTGTAGATTGCTCTAGGTAGCATAGACATTTTCACAATATTTGTTCTTCCAATCAATGAGCATGGAACGTTTTTCCACTTCTCTGTGTCTTCCTCAATTTCTTTCATGAGTTTTCTGTAATTTTCTGAGTACAGATTCTTTGCCTCTTTGTTTAGATTTATTCCTAGGTATCTTATGGGTTTTGGTGCAATTGTAAATGGGATTCAATCCTTAATTTCTTTTTCTTCTGTCTTGTTGTTGTTGTATAGAAATGCAACTGATTTCTGTGCATTGATTTTATATCCTGCCACTTTACTGAATTCCTGTATGGGTTCTAGCAGTTTTGGGGTGGAGCCTTTTGGGTTTTCCACATAAAGTGTCATATCATCTGCAAAGAGTGAGGGTTTGACTCTTCTTTGCCGATTTGGATGCCTTTTATTTTATTTTTTGTTGTTGTTGTCTGATTGCTGAGCCTAGGACTTCTAGTACCATGTTGAATAGCAGTGGTGATAGTGGACATCCCTGCCATGTTCCTGACCTTAGGGGGAAAGCTCAGTTTTTCCCCATTGAGAATGATATTAGCTGTGGGTTTTTCATAGATGGCTTTTATGATACTGAGGTATGTACCCTCTATCCCTACACTGTGAAGAGTTTTAATCAAGAAAGGATGCTGTACTTTGTGGAGCACTGGGTGTTATGCACAAACAATGAATCATGGAACACTATATCTAAAACTAATGATGTAACGTATGGTGATTAACATAACAATAAAAAAATTTTTAAAAAAGAAAAGAAAAGAAAAGAAAGGATGCTGTACTTTGTCAAATGCTTTTTCTGCATCTATTGAGAGTACCATATGGTTCTTGTTCTTTCTTTTATTAATATAGTGTATTACATTGATTGATTTGTGGATGTTGAACTAACCTTGCAGGCCAGGAATAAATCCCTCTTGGTTGTGGTGAATAATCCTTTTAATGTACTGTTGGATCCTATTGGTTAGTATTTTGGTGAGAATTTTTACATCCATGTTCATCAGGGATATTCGTCTGTAATTCTTTTTTTTTTAAAGATTTTTAAAATTTATTTATGTGACAGAGAGAGACAGTGAAAGAGGGAACGCAAGCAGGGGGAGTGGGAGAGGGAGAAGCAGGCTTCCCGCAGAGCAGGGAGCCTGACGCGGGGCTCGATCCCAGGACCCTGGGTTCATGACCTGAGCCAAAGGCAAACGCTTAAAGACTGAGCCACTCAGGCGCCCCTGTAATTCTCCTTTTTGATAGGGTCTTTGTCTGGTTTGGGGATCAAGGTAATCCTGGCCTCATAAAACGAGTTTGGAAGTTTTCCTTCCATTTCTATTTTTTTGAACAGTTTCAGAAGAATAGGTATTAATTCTTTTTTAAATGTTTGGTAGAATTCCCCTGGGAACCCATCTGGCCCTGGACTCCTGTTTGTTGGGAGATTTTTGATTACTGACTCAATTTCTTTGCTGGTTATGGGACTGTTCAGATTTTCTATTTCTTCCTGTTTCAGTTTTGGTCATTTATATTAGTTTCTAGGAATGCATCCATTTCTTCCAGATTGCCTAATTTGTTGGCATGTAATTGTTCATAATATCCTCTTATAATTGTTTCTATTTCTGCAGTGTTGGTTTTGATCTCTCCTCTTCCATTCATGATTTTATTTGGGTCCTTTCTCTTTTCTTTTTATAAGGCTGGCGAGGCATTTATCATTTTGTTAATTCTTTCAAAGAACCAGCTCCTGGTTTCATTGATCTGTACTACTGGGTTTTTAAAAAAATTTCTATATCATTGATTTCTGCTCTAATATTCATTATTTCCCTTCTCCTGCTGGATTTAGACTTTATTCTTTTCCCAGGTCCTTTAGGTATAAGGTTAGGTTGTGTATTTAAGACTTTTCTTGTTTCTTGAGAAAGGCTTGTATTGCTATATAATTCCCTCTTAGGACAGCCTTCGCTGCATCTCAAAGGTTTTGGACCGTCACGTTTTCATTTTCATTTGCTTCCACATATTTTTTAATTCTTCTTTAATTTCCTGGTTGACCCATTCATTCTTTACTAGGCTGTTCTTTAATCTCCATGTATTTGAGTTCTTTCCAAATTTCTTCTTGTGATTGAGTTCAAGTTTCAAAACATTGTGGTCTGAAAATATGCAAGGAATGATCCCAATCTTTTGGTACCTGTTGAGACCTGATTTGTGACCGAGGATGTGATCTATTCTGGAGAATGTTACATTTGCACTAGAGAAGAATGTGTATTTTGTTGCTTTGGGATGGACTGTTCTGAATATATCTGTGAAGTCCATCTGGAGCAGTGTGTCATTTAAAGCCTTTATTTCCTTGTTGATCTTTTGCTTAGATGACCTGTCTATTTCAGAGAGGAGGGTGTTAAAGTCCCCTACTATTATTGTCGATGTGTTTCTTTGTTATGTTATATATATATTTGGCTGCTCCCGTGTTAGGGCTTATATATTTGGCTGCTCCCGTGTTAGGGACATAAACATTTACAATTGTTAGATCTTCTTGTTGGATACACCCTTTAATTATGATATAGTGTCCTTCCTCATCTCTTATTATAGTCTTTGGTTTAAAATCTAATTTGTCTGATTTAAGGATTGCCACCCCAGCTTTCTTTTGATGTCCGTTAGCATGGTAAATGGTTTTCCACCCCTTCACTTTCAATCTGGGGTTGTCTTTGGGTTAAAATGACTCTCTTGCAGACAGCATATTGATGGGTCTTGCTTTTTTTATCCAATCTGATACCCTGTGTCTTTTGATTGGGGCATTTAGCCCATTTACATTCAGAGTAACTATTGAAAGATATGAATTTAGTTCCATTGTATTGCCTGTAAGGTGATTGTTACTGTATATTTTCTCTGTTCCTTTCTGGTCTATGTTACTTTTGGGCTCTCTCTTTTCTTAGAGGACCCCCTTTCAATATTTCTTGTAGGGCTGGTTTGGTGATCACAAATTCTTTTAGTTTCTGTTTGTCCTGGAAGCTTTTTATCTCTCCTTCTATTTTCAGTGACAGCTTAGCTGGGTATAGTATTCTTGGCTGCATATTTTTCTAGTTTAGTACCCTGTATATATCACACCAATCCTTTCTGTCCTGCCAGGTCTCTGTGGATAGATCTGCTACCAATCTAATGCTTCTACCCTTGTAGGTGACAGACCTCTTATCCTGAGCTGCTTTTAGGATTTTCTCTTTGTCTCTGAGGTTGGTAAGTTTTACTATTAGATGTCAGGGTGTTGACCTATTTTTACTGATTTTGAGGGGTGTTCTCTGTGCCTCCTGGATTTTGATGCCTGTTTCCTTCCCCAAATTAGGGAAGTTCTCTGCTATAATTTGCTCCAATATACCTTCTGCCCCTCTCTCTCTTTCTTCTTCTTCTGGGATCCTGATTCTAATATTGTTTCACTTTATGGTATCATTTATTTCTTGAATTCTCCCTTCATGATCCAGTAGTTGTTTATCTCTCTTTTTTTCAGCTTCTTTATTCTCCATCATTTGGTCTTCTATGTCACGAATTCTCTCTTCTGCCTCATTTATCCTAGAAGTTAGAGCTCCATTTTTTTTTTATTGCACCTCATTAATAGCCTTTTTGATTTTGACTTGATTGGATTTTATTTTCCCAGAAAGGGATTCTCTAGTATCTTCTATGCTTTTTTTTAGCCCAGCTAGTATCTTTATAATCGTCATTCTGAACTCTAGTTCTGACATCTTCCTAATGTCCATGTTGATTAGGTCCCTAGCAGTCAGTACTGCCTCTTGTTCTTTTTTTTTTTTTTGAGGTGAGTTTTTCCGTTTTGTCATTTTGTCCGGAGAAGAATAGATGAACGAAAGAACAAAATACTAAAAGGGTAACAACGACCCCAGAGAAGTATACACTAAACAAATCAGAAGAGACCCGAAACCAGGGGGAAAAAAAGAATATGATTAAGCTGGTGAATAGAACAGAACCACACACTACATTCTGGGTGTATTTTGGTCTGTGAGAAGAAACTGAATCCCAAAATTTTAAAGAAAGAAAAACTTATATATGTACAAAAATAAGGGTAAATACAATGAAGGGATGGAATATGACTGTAAAAATGAAAATTAAAAAAGATTTCAGAAAAGGAATTGATAAGAAATTGGTTGAAAAAGGAAAGACGAAAATTTTAAAAATAAAGGAGAGAATGTGATCAGGTGGGTGAATACAACAAAGCTGTACACTAGATTTAGGATATATTTTGGTCTGTTAGAAGAAACTGCATCCCAAAATTTTAAACAAAGAAAAACTTATATATATCTATACGAAAAATAAGGTTAAATACAATGAAGGGGTAGAATATGACTGTAAAAATGATAATTAAAAAAAGATTTTTAAAAAGGAATTGATAAGAAGTTGGTTGAAAAGGGAAAGAAGAAAAATTTTAAAAATAGGAAAAAAATGAATATTAAAAAAATTAACTTCAAAAGACTAAAGAATCATGGGGAAAAAGCCATGAATTCTATGTGCAGTATTTCCCTAGCGCTGGAGTTTTGCAGTTCTTATTGATCAGTAAACTTGGCCTTGGCTGGATATTCTTGCTGATCTTCTGGGGGAGAGGCCTGTTGCATTGATTCTCAAAAGTCTTTGACCCAGGCGGAATTGCTCCACTTTTGCCAGGGGCAGATTAAGTAATCTGCTCCAATTTGCTCTATGTGGCTTTTGTTCCCTGAAGGCTTTCCATGCAGCTTTGGAGGATGAGAATGAAAATGGTGGCCTCCCCGTCTCTGGCCCCGGAGGTGAGGAGACCTGGGGCCCCACTCCTCAGTGTGCCCTCAGAGAAAAGCAGTCAATCACTCCTTTCTCCCTGGTCTCCGGCCGCACTCAGTGGTCCCCCAGCTTGTGACCCAGCGTTTCTATCTCAGGGACACGATCCTGTTTGGAGTCTCCAAACCCAACGGATTCCTGCGGCACACTCTTGTACTGCTCCCTCCCGGGGGAGGAAGGGGAGTCTCCCCAGATCTGCCACTTGTTGGGTCCCTGCTCAAAGAGTAGTGGCCCAACTGTGCCGGGGATCACAGTTTATGGTAACCCCGAGCTGAGAGCCCGCTCTTCGGCTCCGTCTTTGCAGCTGGCTTCCCCGCTCTGATACCTGGGAGCTCTGCCACACTCAGGCATCCCCGGTCTTTCTGTGACCCCAAGGGTCCTGAGACCATACTGTCCCACGAGGGTTCCACCCCCCGCTTAGCCACTGGAGCAACGTCCCTCAGCAGAGCCGACTTCTAAAAGTTCTGATTTTGTGCTCCACTGCTCTATCACTCGCCAATAGCCCGCTGATGGAGGCTCCCCACCCCCCATGGTCTATCTTCCCAAATATTGCCTTGGAGTCACTTCTCCATACGCCCTACCTTCCAGAAAGTGGTCACTTTTCTGTTCATAGAATTGCTGCTATTCTTTTCTTCTATCTCCTGTTGAGTTTGTAGGTGTTCAGAATGGTTTCATACCTATCTAGCTGAATTCCTGGGACCAGATGAAATTTACGTCTCCTCCTCCGCCATCTTGCTAGCCCTTCCTTCAAGTCTTTTGTCCATTTTTAGGTCAAGTTGTTTTCTTATTTTTTCCCAGCTTCATGGGATATGTTTGACATATGATGTACAAGTTCAAGATGTACAGCATGATGATTTTATATACATATATACCACAAAATGATTACCACAATAAGGTTGGTTAACACATCCAACACCTCACATAGTTACCTTTGTGTGTGTGTGTGTGTGTATGGTTGAGAACATTTAAGATCTACTTTCTCAGCAACTCTCAGGTATACAATACAGTATTGTTGACTATAGTCACTATGGTGTACATTAGATCCCCAAAACTTTTTCACTTTACAACTGGATGAATTTCTTACCCTTGACTACCATTACCCATCTTCTCCATCCTCCCACCAATCTACTTCCTGTTTCTATGAGTTTGGTTTTTTTAGATTCCACATATAAGTGAGATCATACAGCATTTGTCTTTCTCTGTCTGACTTATTTCACTTAGAATAATGCCTTCAAGATCCATCCATATTGGTGCAAATGGCAGGATTTCCTTCTTTTTTGTGGCTAAATAATATTATCTTTTGTATACCACATTTTTTATCCTTTCATCCATCAATATACACTTAGTTTATTTCCATATCTTGGCTATTGTGAATAATTCTGCAATGAACATTGGTGTGCAGATTATCTCTTCAAGATAGTGATTTCATTTCCTCTGGACATATACCCGAAGTGGGATTGCTGGATCACATGGTAGTTTTATTTTTAATTTTTTGAGAAACCTCTATATTAGTTCCCATAGTGGCTGTACCAACTTACATTCCCACCAACATAGCACAAGGGTTCCTCTTTCTCCACATCCTCACCAATGCTGGTTATGTCTTGTCTTTTGGATAACAGACATCCCAACAAGTGAAGTAGTATCTCACTGTTGTTTTGATTTGCATTTCCCTGATGACTAGTAATGTTGAGCACCTGTTCACATACCTGTTGGCCATTTGTATATCTTCTTTGGAAAAATGTCTATTCAGGTCCTTTGCCCATTTTTAAATTGGATTATGTGGTTTTTTTGCTCTCGAGTTGTATGAGTTCCTTACATATTTTGGATAATAACCCCTTATCATATATATGGTTTACAAATATTTTCTCCCATTCTTCTTTTTTTTTTTTTTTTTTGAGTTTTAAGAGTTCTCTATATTTTTATTTTTTTAAAGACTGATTTTAGAGATAACGCTCACACATGTGTGATTAGGGGCAGAAACAGAGAGACAAGCAGTCTCTGCACTGTGTGGGGGGCCTGATGTGGGGCTCCATCTCATGACCCTAAGATCATGACCTGAGCCAAAATCAAGAGTCAGACGCTTAACTGACTGAGCCACCCAGGGGCCCCTGTGTATATTTTAGATAATAGTCCTCTGTCAGATGTGTCTTTTGTAAACACTTTTTCCCAGTCTGTGGCTTGTCTTCTCATTTTCTTGACAGTGTCTTCTACAGAGCATAAGTTTTTAATTTTAATAAAGTCCAGTTTATCAGTTATTTCTTTCATGGATCATGCCTTTGGTGATATAAATGCCATCACCAAACCTAAAATCATCTAGATTTTCTCCTATGTTATTTTCTAGGATTTTATAGTTTTGTATTTCACATTTAAGTCTATAATCCATTTTAAGCTAATTTTTGTGAAGGGTCTAAGATCTGTGTCTAGATTCTTTTTTTTTTTTTTTTTTTGGTATTTTGATGTCCAGTTGTACCAACACCATTGGTTGAGAACTATCTTTTCTCTGTTGTATGTCTTTGCTCCTCTGTCAAAAGCCAGTAACTATATTTGTGTGGGTCTATTTCTAGGTTCTATTGTGTTCCATTGATCTAATTTGTCTATTATTTTGCCAATACTACACTGTTATAATTACTGTAGCTTTATAGTTAAGTCTTGAAATTGTGTTATTTATTAGTAGTATAACAAGAAATGTTCATCTTAAAAATCAGAAAATACAGATAAGCACTTTAAAACATTAAAAAAATGCTTATCCTGTCCACCTAGAAGCAACCTCCTTTACTAGCACTGTGAGCTTTCTTCAAGATTCATGCATGTGTGTATAAACATATGTATAATTAAATGGAATAGCCCTAGTCTCATGGAGAATCACAGTATGGAGGAGACACAGCCACTACACAATAGTCACAAGATACTTAGTTAAAGCTTGAGTGTTAGGAAGAGATACAGGTTCTAGAGTGACCTGAGAGCCATGAAGGTTGTGTGGAGTTAAGTGAAAAGGGACTGATGAGTGATAGCAAAATGTTTCTGGAAGTGAGAAGAGACTGCTAAAGGCACAGAAGTGAGAGCGAACTTGGCAGTTATGAGGATCTGAAAGAAGTTCTGTAGGTCTGGAGCACAGAGACTAGTCAAAGGCTGGAGGAGTGGAAGGGAGAATTTCAGGCAAGAAGAGCAAAGGATGGGGCTGGAGGGGCAAGAAGGAATAGCTCACAAAGGGCCTTGCAAGTTATATTAAGGAGTTAGGATTTATCTGAAGGCAGTGAACAACCAGGAGGTTGACTGGCCATGGGAGAAAGGGAATTGGAGAGTGGCAAGACTGGATGTAGGAGGTAACCACTCATTCATTCCACAAATATTTATTGAATACCTACTATATGGCAGGCAGTGTTCTACATGTCAGAAGTACAGCTGTGTACAAGAAAGAAAAAAGTGTCACTCTCGTGGTCTTTATATTTTAGTCAGGGAGACAGATAACAAACACATAACTAACTTCAGAGAGAGAAATAGGTGCTGTGAAGAAATAAAAATCAGGTAATAGAGAGCAACTGACAAAGGGTAGTAAGAGATAGGGTGCCAGAGGGAGACAGGTTATGTGCAGTGTTAGAGAGCTGGAAGCAAAGATGTGGTTCATCCCCTAGATGAGGATGCAGTCTTGCTGGTACAGAATATGGTTAAGAACTAGCAGACCCAGTGTATATAAAGATGCCCTTAAATGGAAGCATCTTGCTAGGAAGTCTTCTCACTTGGTGACATAAGTCTGAGTTTTAAAAAGCAGTGATGTGGCAAGAATCTGGTTTCCTTCTCAATTCTGGCAGGACCCTTCTTGTGCAGAGGGATCAGGGGGCAAGTGAAAAGTTGAGACAGATGGGATCTCCACTCTATAGCTATATCACTTCCTACAAATCCTGTATCATAGACTAAATAAATTAGGAATTTAAAGTAGGACTGTCCATCTCTGTGCATGTGTGTGCATGTTTGTTCTCTTCTTGCCAATCTGTTATCTAATCTGGAACATTGCAGGAAGGCAAGGAAGACCTTTTTAACATAAGCACATTTATTTAAGCTAAAAACTGAATAAGAAGGAGCCACACTTATAAAATGTTGATAGGAGAGCATTCCAAGAAGAGAGAACAAAAGGGTGGTGAATTTGGAGTGTTTGAGCTAAAGAAGAACCGGGATATATAGTGACTGGAATTCCAGCTGGAATATATAGTGACTGCATGGGAACTAGCTGTAAATGAGGTTTGAGAGGGAAGCAGTGCCCAGAACACTCAAGATCTTAAAAGTCTTGGTAAGTGTTTATATTTCAAGTACAGTGAGAAATGATTGGAGGGTTTCAAGCCAGGGAGAGGAATGATCTGAATTTTTTTTAAAAGATTACTTTGGCCTATGTGTAAAGAATGGATTGTAAAGGGGAAAGATTGGAAACATGGAGCCCAATGAGGAGACTATTGGAGAACTCCAAGCAGAAGGTAGAAGTGGCTTTAATAAGGGCAGAAGTGATGAAGATGTAGGGAAGTGGATAAATTCAAAATCTTCTGGAGGTATAATTAAGACCTATGAATGAATTGGATGTACCAGGGAAGGGGTGGTAGTGGTGGTGATGAAGGAATAAGAGAAATTGAGGAAGACTCCTGGCCTTTGGCTTGAGAACTAGGTAGATAATGATACCATTTACCAAGATGGGGGGAATGGAGCAGATGTAGGTTTGAAAAATCAAAAATTCCATTTTTTAAAAGATTTATTTATTTTAGGGGGGAGGGGCAGAGGAGAGGGAGAGAGAGAATCTCGAGCAGACTCCCCGCTGAGTGCAGAGCCCAAAGCGGCGCTTGACCTGGGGCTCAAAATCATGACCTTGAAATCATGACCTGAGCTGAAATCAAGAGTTGGATGCTCAACAGACTGAGCTACCCAGTGCCCCCAAAATTCCATTTCTAACATTCGGTTTGAAATACCTATTAGACATTCACATGGAGCTGTCAAATAGCTTTCATTATAAAGACTTTGTCTATCTCTTGTTAAGATATATCCCTAAATATTTCACATATTTGCTGTTACTGTAAATAGTAGTTTTAAATTTCATTTTCCATTTTTCCATTGCTAGTATATAGAAATACAATTGATTTTTTTAAAAAGATTTTTTATTTATTTATTTGAGAGAGAGAGAACGAGCAGGGGGAGGGGCAGAGGGACAAGTGGACTCCCTGCTGAGCAGGAGCTCGACATGGGGCTAGATCTCAGGACCCTGAGATCATGACCTGAGCCTAAGTCAGATGCTTAACTGACAGCCACCCAGGTGCCCCAAAATACAATTGATTTTTATATATTGACCATGTATCCTGTGATCTTATTGAATTATTAGTTCTAGTGGCAGGTGTTTTTTTTTTTTTTTTTTTTTTTTGGTTTTGCTTCTGCAGATTCCATAGAGTTTCCTACATACCCATCACCTTGTCTGTGAATAATAACTTTCACTTTTTCCTTTTCAATCTGTGTATCTTTCATTTCTTTTTCTTGCCTATGCAACTGGCTTAGCTGTCCAGTACAATGATGAACAGAAGTAGTGAAAACAGACATTCTTGCTTTCTTTTCTATCTTAGAGAGAGAGCATTTAGTCTTTCACCTTTAAGTATGATGTTAGCTTTAGGTTTTTTTATAGACGTCCTTTATCAGATTGAGGGAGTTCCCTTCTACTCCTAGGTTTTTGGGTGCTTCTATGATGGAGGGTGCTGAATTTTGTCAAATGCTTTTACTAGTATCTATTGTATAATTATCATTTGTTTTTTCTCCTTTATTCTGATAATGTGCTGCATTGCATTGATTTTCAAATTTTAAGCCAGCTTTTCATTCTTGAGATAAACTCCACTTCTTTATATTCTTTTTAATATATTACTGATTTGATTTCCTAATATTTTAATAGAAAATTTTATGCCTATGTTTGTAAGAGATATTGGTCTGAAATTTCACCTTCTTGTAATGTCTTTGTCAGATCTTGGTCAGGATTACACTGGCTTCATAAAATGAAATTCCCTTCTCTATTATTTGAGAACATTCATGTAATATTGCTATTACTTTTTCCTTAAACATTTGATAAAATTAACCAACGAAGAATCTGGGCTTAGAGTTTTATGAGAGGATTACAAATTTGATTTCTTTGATATGGGGATATTTAGATTTTAAAATCTCTGATGTCAATTTTATTAAGTTGTGTATTTGATGGAATTTGTCCATTTTATTTAAGTTGTTCATTTATTAACAAAGTTATTCATAGTATTCATTTTTTAAGTATATAAGATCTGTAGTAATGTCTCTTTTTTCATTTTAATTTTGGTAATTTGTGTTTTCTTTTTTCCTTCATCATTCTTGGTAAAGATTTATCAATTTTGTTTCTTTTTTTTTTTTTCAAAAAAACAATTTTTGCATTGGCTTTCTCTACTTGTATTTTATATTTCATTGATTTTATACATTCTTTTTCAAAATAACATTTAAAACTATTAATTTTCCTCTAAGCACTGCCTTAGATGTATCCCACAAATTTTGATATGTTGCGCTTTCACTATCATTCAGATCAAAATATTTTCTAATTCCTTGTGATCTCTTTGACTTATGGGTTATCTGGTAATATGTTAGTTCCACATATTTGGGGATTTTCTGGACATTTTATTGTAATCAACTCCTAATTTTACACTGTTGTGGTCAAAAAATATACTCTGTAAGATTTCAGTCCTTTGACAATTAGTGATATATTTATTTTCTGGCACAGC
Source organism: Phoca vitulina (assembly GCF_004348235.1). Taxonomy (NCBI): domain Eukaryota; kingdom Metazoa; phylum Chordata; class Mammalia; order Carnivora; family Phocidae; genus Phoca; species Phoca vitulina. The sequence continues at coordinate 28,942,154 of NW_022589719.1, read as the reverse complement.
ATATAGTCTATCTTGAAGAATGTTCAATGTGTTCTTGAAAAGAATGTGTATGTAGTAGTTCCATGCAGTGTTTGATAAATGTCAATAGGTCAAGGTGGTTGATGGTATTGGTCAAATATTCTATGTCTTTACTAATTTTTTTGTGTTCTATAAATTACTAGGGAAGTATTAAAACCTCCATCTACTATTATGGGTTTGTGTACTCCCTTGAGATATGTTGATTTTTGCTTCATGTCTTTTAAAGCTCTGTTATTAAGTGCATATAAATTTTGGATTTTTATTTCTTCTTCATGAATTGTTTATTAAGAAAATTCCTCTAGCAATACTCCTAATTTCACAGTCTATTTTATCTGATATCAATTAATATAGCCACTCCAGCTTTCTTATGATTCGAATTTGCATGGTATATCTTTTTCCACTCTTTTACTTATCTGTGTCAGTATATTCAAAATGCAACTCCTGTACGTAACTGAGTGTTGCTCTTTTATTTGGTTTGATGATCTGGAATATATGGTCCATTTACATGTAGTGTAATTATTGATATGATTGATTTTTTTTAAGATTTTAAAAATTTTTTATTTATTTGAGAGAGAGAGTGAGAGAGAGAGCACAAGAGGGGGTAGGGTCAGAGGGAGGAGCAGACTCCCCGCTGAGCAGGGAGCCTGATGCAGGACTCGATCCCGGGACTCCGGGATCATGAACTGAGTCAAAGGCAGTCGCCCAACCAACTGAGCCACCCAGGCACCCCTGATATGACTGATTTAAGTCTATCATTTTGCTATTTGTTTTCTCTTTGTCTCTTCTATATTTTGTTCCTTTACCTCTTTTTTCTTGCTTTTTTTTTCTTTTGTATTTCATTTTATCTCCTCCACTAGCTTTTTAGATATACTTCTTTCTTTTAAAGGTTGCTTCAAGAAACACAATATACATCCATAACTTAGCAGTCTATCATGAATTAATATTCTATCACTTCACATGTAATGCAAGAATCTTACATTATGTTTTAAACCTCACAATATAGTGTTATATATATTTTTTCTTTAAACAGTTATCTTTTGAAAGAAACTTAATAAATGAGAAAAAAATTTTTTTTACCCACACATGCACCATTTCTGGTGCTTTACATTTCCTGGAATAAATCCCAATTTCCATCTTGCATCCTTTTCTTTCAACTTGAAGAACCTGCTTTACCATTTCATTTCTTGTAATGCAGTCGTACTGGTGAGTTCTCTCAGCCTTTTTGTCTGCAAATATTTTTATTTTGCTTCATTTTTTAAAAAGATTTTATTTATTTATTTGACAGAGAGAGAGCAAGAGAGGGAACACAAGCAGGGGGAGTAGGAGAGGGAGAAGCAGGCTACCCACTGAGCAGGGAGCCCAATGAGGGGCTCGATCCCAGGACCCTGGGATCATGACCTGAGCTGAAAGCAGACGCTTAATGACTGAGCCACCCAGGCGCCCCTACTTTGTTTTTAATAGACTATTTGTAGAGTAGTTTTAGGTTCACAGCAAAATTGAGTGAAAAGTAGAGAGTTCCCTTATGTCCTTTAAACAACCCCTCAACCACCACCACTATTGGTCTCATTTTTCAAAAATATTTTCACTGGATATAGATTCCTAGATTAACAGTATTTTTGCCAATGTCCTCTGGGTAGCATTATTTCTGGTGAAAAATCAGTGATAATTTTTATTGTTGTTCTCCTATCTGTAATGTATATTTTCTCCTCTAGGTACCTTCAGAATTTTATTTTTTACTTTTAGAAATTTGACTATGTTGTTGCCTGGGCGTGGCTTCCTTTGTACTTTTTCCTGCTTGGTGTTCATTGAGCTTGTAGGATCTGTGAATTGTTATTTTTCTTCAAATTTGGAAACATTTTAGCCATTATTTCTTTAACTATTTTCTTCTACTTTAATCTTTTTCTCCTCTTATTCTAGGACTGCAATTATATATGTTAGACCATTGATACTGTCCAATGGTTATTGTCCTTTTTTCTTTTTCCTGTTTGTTTTTCCCCTCTGTGAGCATCACTCTGGATAATTCCTATGTTCCTATCTTCAATTTCACTGATCTTTCCTTCTGTAGTTTCTATCTGCTATTAATTCTACCCATTGAATTTATATTTCAGATGCTATATTTTTCAGTTCCCAAATTTCTATTTCTTTTTTTTTTTTACTGTTTCTATTTCTTTAGTAAGAGTTTCCATCTGCTTACTCAGTATGAAAATCTTTTCCTTTAAGTCCTTAAGTATATTTATAGTAGCTGTTTAAAAGTTCTTGTCTTCTGTTTACAACATTTGTCATCTATGGGTCAATTTCTATTGTCCTTTTTTTTTTTTTTTTTTTTTCTGATTTTTTTTCATGTCCAGAAATTTTCTATTTTATGCTGGACATGGTTAATGCTAATTTTTTTTTAGTGTCAGGATTTAGTTGCCTTCCTTTAAAAGATGTTGTGTCTTGCTCTTTTTTTCTTTAATTTTTTTAAAGTAGGATCCATGCCCAACGTGGGGCTTGAACTCACAAAGAGTCACATGTTCTACTGACAGAGCCAGCCAGGCACCCCTGTTGTGTCTTCTCTTAATCAACAGTTAATTTACTTGTGGGTAAGCCTGATTCTTTTGAGGCTTATTTTTAAACTTCACTGGAGGGGCGCCTAGGTGGCTCAGTCAGGTAAGCATCTGCCTTTAGCTCTGGTCATGGCCTTGTGGTCCTGGGATCGAGCCCCGCATCAGGCTCTCCGCTCAGTGGCAAGGCTGCTTCTCCCTCTGCCTCTCCTTCTGTGATCTCTCTCACTCTCACTCTCTCTCAAATAAGTAAATAAAATCTTTTTTTTTAAGATTATTTATTTATTTGACAGAGAGAGACACAGTGAGAGAGGGAACATAAGCTGGGGAGTGGGAGAGGGAAATGAGGCCTCCTGTGGAGCAGGGAGCCGGATGTGGGGCTCGATCCCAGGACCCTGAGATCATGACCTGAGCCAAAGGCAGGAGCTTAACGACTGAGCCATTCAGCGCCCCAGTAAATAAAATCTTTAAAAAAAAACTTTACTGGGGTGCCTGGGTGGCTCAGTTGTTGGGCGTCTGCCTTCGGCTCAGGTCATGATCCCAGTGCCCTGGGATGGAGCTCCAAATCGGGCTCCCTGCTCCGCGGGAAGCCTGCTTCTCCCTCTCTCTCTGCCTATTGCTCCCCCTGCTTGTGCTCTCTCTCTCTCTCTCTGTCAAATAAAAATCTTTTTTAAAAAGTAAAACTTTACTGGAAAGGTCTAGAATGACACATAGTCTAGGGCTAGAGTGGTGCTACTCCTGATGCATGGCCTTTCTGGGTCCTCAGCACGGAATATTTAGGGAGGTCTCCTGATTCTGGCTAGTGGGAACTCCTATGTCTCCCAATACTGTGAGACCAAGTAGCTGTCTCTGCCAGACTTGTGAAGTCTCACCTTGTACACTGTCTTTAGTATTTGCCTAAAAACTTAAGAAGACCCATATGCAGATTTCTGAATTCTCTCTAATAGCATGACCCACAAATCCCAGCTGTCTCAAGTTTCAAATGTTAAAATAAATCTCTGCTCTGTTCTGCTTGGATTCCACCTTAATACAGCATCAGAAAGTATCAGGCAGAAAGCCAGAGAGACAGTGGGGTCCACTTTGTATACCTCCTTTCACTTGGGGATCACAATCTTGCACTGCTTATTGTATAATGTCCAAAAACAATCACTTCATGTATTTTGTCCAGCTTTATGGTTGTTATGGTGTTTATGGTGGGAGGGCCATACAGTGTAGATTTTCAAATACCATATTTAGGTAACTAGTTCCCTACTATGATAGACATTTAGGTTGTTTGAAATGATAGTGTAGCATAATGATTAAATGTGCAGCTCTAGGTTAAATTCCTAGTTGTACCACTACTGGCTGTGGGTCCTTGGGGGAATTTACCAGCTAATTTCCCCACTTAAAAAAAATGGGATATAATGATAACAACCACTTCATAGAGTTATATGAGATACTATATATGAGATACTTAGAACAGTTCCTGGAACACGGCAAGTACTCAAAAATGTCCGTTATAATTATTCCATATTCTTACTATTACAAAAAAAAAGTGACAATGAATACTCTGTAAAATTTTATTTGCACTCTGTGAAAGTCTATCTTTATTATTCCTGGGTCAATGGATATATGCCTCTATGTTTTCATAGATATTGCCAAATGCTTTCTAAAAACACTGCACTAATTTACCATCTCATAATATTTTTCCAAACTCTTGCCAAGTCTAAGAGATGCCAAACCTCTAAATTTTGCCAAACTGATACATGAAAAGTACACCCCCCTTTTAATTATGGGACAGAGTTTGAGCATCCTTTCATGTTTATTGGCTCGCTATACATTTTTCGTATGACCTCCTGTTGGTGTCACTCATTTTGGTTTATTTTTTTCTTATTGATTTTATTCATTCATCCAACTAATTGTATTGAGTAACATATTAGGGATACCACAGTGAACAAGACAAAGCCTCTCCCTCATGAAGTTTATAATCCAGTCAGGGAGACAGAAAATTGGCAAAGAAAGAATTAAATGATTGCAAATCCAGGAGCACCTGGGTGATTCAGTTGGTTGAGCATCCAACTCTTGATCTCAGCTCAGGTCTTGGTCTCAGGTCATGAGTTCAAGCCCCACATTGGGCTCTGCATGGGGAATGGAACCTACTTAAAAATTCAATAAATAGGGGCACCTGGTTGGCTCAGTCAGTTCAGTGTCTGACTCTTGTTTCACCTTGGGTCCTGATCTCAGTCATGGGATCTAGCCCCAAGTTGGGCTCCAAGCTCGGCATGGAGTCTGCTTAAAGATTCTCTCCCTCTGCCCTCCCTGCCTCACCTCCCCAGTTCTCTCTCTCTCTCAAATAAATAAATAAATCTTTTTTAAAAAATTAAATAAATTAGGGGCACCTGGGTGGCTAGTCAGTTAAGCAAGCATCTGCCTTTGGCTCGTGTGGTGATCCTGGTCCTGGGATCGAGCCCTGGGTAGGGCTTCCTGCTCAGTGTGGAGTCTGCTTGAGATTCTCTTTCCCTCTTCCTCTGCCCCTCCCCCTGCTCTCTCACTCTCCCTCCCCCAGATAAATAAATAAAATTTTAAATAAATTAATTAAATTTTTTTTAATAAAAAAATTACAAGTCTTATGAGAAAAAAACAGATGACATTAAAATCATGAGAAAGCAACAATAGGCAGAATGGGGGAGCACCACCCTTAGAAAGAGTGGTAGTCATGGAAGGAGCATTTGGAGAAATGAAATTTATGTTGGGAACAGATGGTTGAGGAGACAATCATGTGAGGAACAGGGGGTCACATTTCAGGCAGAAGGAACAGCCATATGCAAAAGCTCTAAAACAGGAATGAGCTTAGCATGTTTTGGAAAGAGAAAGGCCACTGTGGCTGTAGAATACTTGGTGAGGGAAGAAAGACATCAGATGAGACTGGAGAGGTAAGCAGGGGGCCACAGGAGTAGGAATTTTATTTCAAGTGCTATGGGAAACCAATGGCAGGTTTTAAGCAGGAAACTGACATGATCTTAAATTCTTAAAGATCACTCAAGCTCTTCTGTGAATGGACACGAGGGAGTCAAATGTGGATAAAACAGGAAGGCTAGATAGGAAACTATTGTAGGAATCCAAGCAAGTGACGATAGCTTGGATAAAGTGGAGACCCTGGAGACTGAGGAAAGGGAGGAGATTTATGATATTTCTGGAGGTATGGCTGGCAGGACTTGGGATGGACCAACCATGGGGGCTCACTGGGAATGAAGTTTCAAAAGTGAGTCCCAGGTCTTTAGCTTGTTCACTGAGTGAACAGAGCATTTCCAATGATTGGGAAGACAGGTTTGGGAGGTGAAGTGGGACATGGAAAGTTTGGGCTTAGATATCTTAATTTGGATATGATGGTACGACACCCCAGCGGAAGTGGAAAGAAGGCATTGGATATGTGAGTTAGAAGCTTCAAAGAATAGTCTGGACTACACATATAAATTTATTTTATTTTTTTAAGATTTTATTTATTTGCCAGAGAGAGAGAGGGAGATAGGTAGAGGGAGAAGCAAGCTCCCCACTAAGCAAGGAGCCCGATGTGGGATTTGATCCCAGGACCCTGAGATCATGACCTGAGCCAAAGGCAGACTCTTAACTGACTGAGCCACCCAGGGCCCAACACATATAAATTTAATGAGAAATGCTCTTTGTGGGGTGCTTGGGTGGCTCAGTCGATTGAGCGTCTGCCTTTGGCTCAGGTCATGATCCCAGGGTCCTGGGATCAAGCCCTGCATCGGGCTCCCCATTCAGCAGGGAGCCTGCTTCTCCAGCTCCCTTTGCTGTTCCCCTGCTTGTGCTTTCTGGCTCTTTCTTTCTCTCTCTGTCAAATAAATAAATAAAATCTTAAGAAGAAAGAAAGAAAGAGAGAGAAAGAAAGAAAGAAAGAAGAAAGAAAAAAAGAAAGAAATGCTCTTTTTGTGTTTTCAGCATAAAGCCTGAAAGTAATTACATTTAATGACATGAACATTTAGAGTTTTGCAATCTTTTTTTTTTAAGATTGTATTTATTTATTTGACAAAGAGAGAGCACAAGCAGGGGGAGCGGCAGGCAGAGGGAGAGGGAGAAGCAGGCTCCCTGCGGGGGCTGGATCCCAGAACCCTGGGATCACGAGCCCAGGGGAAAGTAGATGCTTAACCGACTGAGCCAACCAGGCGCCCCTAGAGTTTTCAACCTAAAATGATATAGCTGTTAACTAGACTTACTGTGGTCATTTTGCAATACATACAACTGTCAAATCATTATACTTATATCTGTCACTAATAATAATGTTATACGTCAATTATACCTCAATAAAAAGAAGAGCAATGGGTTAGAAATTTTTACAAAATGATTTAGCAATGGGAAGATCTTGCACTTACATGGGGACTTTCCCTCAGAAAATGCAATGCAAGTTGAATCAGAATGGCTGATAAGAATGAGTAAGCCTGAGGCACCTGGGTGGCTCAGTCCTTAAGCTTCTGCCTTCGGCTTGGGTCCTGATCCCAGGGTCCTGGGATCGAGCTCCTAGGATCAATCCCTGCATCGGGCTCCCTGCTCCGTGGGAAGCCTGCTTCTCCCTCTCCCGCCCCCCTTGCTTGTGTTCCCTCTCTCGCTGTCTCTCTCTCTCTGTCAAATAAATATATAAATAAAATCTTAAAAAAAAAAAAAAAGAATGAGAAAGCCTTACACCTGGGAGGAAGCAGGGGAAAGACTGGCCCCACCCCTATAGAAGGGCATGCATGCCAAGTCTGGAGCCCTCCCCCACAGTGAGGTATCCAATTCTGCCAGGGCTGAATCGCTCGGCCACATTTTTATAAAAACTCTAACTCAGTTCTTCAAAAACAAAAAAAAGAGTTTAGATTCCATAGTACTTTGTAAAGGGGTCTCTTTTCTGGGTTCCCATATTTAGCCTTTCTGGATGAAAATTTTTGTTTTGGTTCAGTAAATACAATGAAGTGTTGAGCACATTGTAAGTGTTAACTCAATGACTCGCTGCTATTATTAACATTAGAAAAAAAGGACCCTGGCCTGAGAGCCAGAGGTTTGGGGTTCATTTCTTTATTTCCTTATACTAGTATATAAGGAAAAAAAGAAATGTATTGGCTCACCTAGCCTGGAAGACTAGCCAGATAGGTTACAGAACTAAACAGCTCTGGAAACCACGGCCTCTGGAAGCAGCAATTTGACACTTTCTAACGTCCCTGCTTTTCTTTCCCTGTTGGCCGGATTCTCTCTTACTGCAGAAAGATCTTCTGCATGTGACAGACAACTAGGCTGTGCCTGCCGAGCAACCCTAGCAGAAAGAATGCTCCCCCACCCCCTGCTTCCATGAATTAATCCCAGGGAGTGACTCTCATGGGCTGGAGGTCACATGTCCAACCCTCGGGCCAATTACTGCTGTCAGAGAAATGAGTCGGTTGGCCAGGCCCAGGTCACAAATCCAGCCGTGGATCCGGGCTGCGGGGAACAGGGTCTGTTCCTTCTTGTAGGAGGTCACAAATCAAAAGCGATCATAGCATACCTTAGTATTGCTATTCCGTCACTTCACTGCAGGCTGCTGGGTCTCATGGCCATTCTGACCCATGGTTTCCTCATGTGATAAAATGGAGATTTCTGACTGATCTGCCTCATTTTCTTTCTTTCTTTTTTTTTTTTTTAAATAATGAGGGTCAGGGCAACCCTCTCAGGTCCCCTCCCTCCTCGGGAGCTTTGTACTATCACTTTGCTATCACTCAATAAACCTTGCTTTGCTGCCCACCAAAAATACATACATACATACATACATACATACATACATAAAAAATGAGGGTCAGAGGACACATGGCATGTAGAAATGCCATACACCTATTATCTTAGTGAACAATATCAGTCAGGCCAAACTACTTTAACCAAGCTCACTGGATAACAATTTGTTAACTTGTGGTGAAAGCCGTAACTGTTTTTTAAAACATTCAATACTTTCGACAACAAAAACTGGTAGAATGATAAGGCTACCCAATTTAGTTGCCTTACAGGACCGGCTGGGGACTCCATCTAAGAAACTGAGTTTTTATCAAAGGCATTGTCTTTATTTATTTATTTTTTGAAGATTTTATTTATTTATTTGACAGAGAGAGACACAGCGAGAGAGGGAACACAAGCAGGGGGAGTGGGAGAGGGAGAAGCAGGCCTCCCGTGGAGCAGGGAGCCCGATGCGGGGCTCGATCCCAGGACCTGGGATCATGACCTGAGCCGAAGGCAGATGCTTAACAACTGAGCCACCCAGGCGCCCCATTTTTTTTTACCTTTTTTTTTTTAAGATTTTATTTATTTGAGAGACAGAGTACAAACAGGGAGGGGCAGAAGGACAAGCAAACTCTGCGCTGAGCTCGGAGCTGGACTTGGGGCTCGATCCCAGGACCTGGGATCATGACCTGAGCCAAAGGCAGACGCTTAACGACTGAGCCACCCAGGCGCCCCAAAGGCATTGTCTTTAGGTGAATACCAGAGATATGGTGTCTTGAGTAAAACTTTCATCAAAAAAGCATAGACTCCTAGAGCCGGAAGGCATGTGGCTTCTTCACTTTAGACGAGGAATCTTGAGGCCAGAGAGGTTGACATGACGTCCAAATTACACAGCAGTAGGTGGAGTGGAGGACGGGGTCCGAGGTCTTTCAAACACCAATCTTTATCTTTTCTGTTCTACCATTGCCTCCCTTCCTGGCTACCTCCTACTGGAACTTGATGGATTCTTGTCTAACTCAGAAATGCATTTAGAAAGAATTTGATTGCAGTGTGATATTACAATTATTCAGATAGATGGTGAGGGGATTGGGAAACTCCCAGGAGAGCCGGGGCTGGTCCTGCTACATTCCTGTACACATCTGGGGCTCACAGGATTGGTGGGGAGGCAGCTGGTCAGGGAGCAGTTCCTTTCTTGTTCTGCAGACAACAGCTGCAGCGAAACTAAAGAACACACAGTAAGCTCTCGATAAATAGACTTTGCTGACAAACCCACCTGACAGTAAGAAGAGCCTTAAAATGTTCTTTATCATTTTGATCTCCTAATTGCACATCTAGAACTTATCCTAATGCTCATGATATACGCGAATATCTTAGGTTTTTAAACAAAAGCTCATCACTGGAATATTTATACAAGCCACAGCTTCTATACTAATGTCCAATGACAGGGAAAAGACTAAATATATTAGGGTGTATGTATATGATGGCTTGCTACAGTGACATGGACGATCTTGTCATCATTATAATGAACCTAAGCTTAGCCTTTCTCTTTTATTTTTCCTTAAAGATCTTATTTATTTGACAGAGAGAGAGCACGCACAAGCAGGGTGAGCGGCAGGCAGAGGGAGAGGGAGAAGCAGGCTCCCAGGGAGCCGGATGACAATGGGGGCTGGATCCCAGGACCCTGGGATCATGACCTGAGCTGAAGGCAGATGCCCACCCGACTGAGCCACCCTGGTGTCCCTCCCTTTTATTTTATTTTATTTTATTTTATTTTATTTTTTTAAAGATTTTATTTATTTATTTGAGAGGGAGAGAATGAGAGAGAGAGAGCACATGAGAGGGAGGAGGGTCAGAGGAAGAAGCAGACTCCCTGCCGAGGAGGGAGCCCGATGCGGGACTCGATCCAGGGACTCCAGGATCATGACCTGAGCCGAAGGCAGTCGCTTAACCAACTGAGCCACCCAGGCGCCCCCCTCCCTTTTATTTTAAAAAGAGATCCTTTGTACTGTAAAGTGTGGCATTAAAAGACTAGCAGAAAGCTGACCTGGGTGCCCCAGGGGCAGTGTAGACCAATTCCCTGGGGGAAATCTGCAGCTCTGGGGCCTGTGGGTTTAGACCTGCCTTCTCCCATTTCACAAAGGCAAGCCTGAGGGTCTGTGGGGAAGAAGGCGCCCCAGACAAGTAAGGACAACCACACTGACTCTGCTACGTCTTCTCTGAACCAGGGTGGCCTTATATCAAACACATTCATTGAACCTACTGTTTAGGAACTATAGTTATCATTAGGTCTGGGGGTAAATTCCAGCTCCAGGTCTCCTATTTTTTTTTATGTGTGGCTGCAGCGCTTTGGACCTCAGTCACCTTACCTATAAAAAGAGTGGGTTTAACATACCTGTCCGTAAGGTGCTTATACTCTAGAGAGTCATGAGATCCCACTAAGAAAATTCTACGAGTTCATCCTCCATGGGCCCTTTGCCCCCCCTCCTCCCATGTTCTTAGAATGTGGTAAACTGAAGGAATACTCTTTCTAGTCATCCCTGTGCCTCTAATAAAAGTGTGATCTCCAGACTCTTTGTCTTTAAGCATTAGACATCATGATTTTCTTTCATCTTAACTTACAGAGCTATTACAAATGATTTTTCGTAATGCAAGGACTGATTCAGTTCACGTCATTAGAATGTACTGTAAGGTACTATGTTCGCTGTGTCCCCACAAATTAGCTAATTTCATAGCAACCCAGCCACCAAAAGATGGCTTTGATCTTTAATGGTCTGAGGGGTTGTCAACTGACAAAACGCTGCAATGGGAGCCAAGCACAGCCAACACTCTTCCTCCTCTACTTGTTGACTTTGTGAAGGACTCAGTCCCTTGTCTATGACATCTGTGATTCTTGACAAGACACATCAAAATCTGAACTCACATCTCAGGTTGTTCCAATGGCCTTTTGTAGTCATGTTACCGAAACATGGTCTGATGAGAATTGGCGGGAGGGTCTTCAGCTGATTTCTCCATTCCCTTAGTAATTCCCTTAGCCTGAATAGCTAGAGGAGTATTCCCAAGTCCCAATCTGGAAATACACATATGATTCATTTCCTGGATAAGGCAAGTTAATGGGATCAGCAGAGCCCACGAGGCAAAGGATTTGTCCAGTTGGCCCCTGGGTCAGGCCTGGGAAGAGATTTTTTACAATCTCCATGATCATGTATGTAGGAGCACAGGGAAATGAGAAGACATTAGGGTATCTGTCTGGTGGCCTATAGTCCTGCTAACCTGTATTCTTTTCAGGCTGAAACGATCAGTTATTTCAACAAATTTATTGATTCCACGCAGAACCCCAAACTAGGGTACTTTGAATATACCAGGTGGAAAGAAACAGAATTTACAGTCCCTGCCCCGGAGCCAAAATACAGGACACTGTGTCCCCACAAATTAGCTAATTTCATAGCAACAAATTTATTGATTCCACTTCTGAAATAAGAGCACTTGCAAAGGAAAGAAACATGAAGGCAACTCCATGTCACACACACTTCTTAAATGTTGAGACTTAGAAAAAGGAGTAATTGGCATCTATCCTCTTGACCTCTAATCACTAATTTGTCTTTCTTTTCCAGTGGTCTTAAACTAGGCATGATCCATATGATATTGGACTTTGTATTCCCAGCGCCTATTAAAATAACTGACAAAGAGCACACACTCCACAAATGTTAATGAAACACTTGGTGAATGGTTTTAGGAAGGTGGGGTTAATCAAAGAATCATCCTACAAGTGGCATTTTAAAACAATAAATGTTTTTTTCTGAAGGTAAAAGTAATACATGCTCATAATAAAAAATTCAGAAAGTATTAAAGAAAATATAAATGGGGGCTCCTGGGTGGCTCAGTTGGTTAAGCGACTGCCTTCGGCTCGGGTCATGATCCTGGAGTCCTGGGATCGAGTCCTGCATCAGGCTCCCTGCTCAGCGGGGAGTCTGCTTCTCCTTCTGACCCTCCCCCTTCTCATGTTCTCTCTCTCTCATTCTCTCTCTCTCTCAAATAAATAAAATAAAATCTTTAAAAAAAGAAAATATAAATGACCTTGTTCCACTCATCCAGAAATAGTTAAGTATTATCATTTCCTTCTAGAGTGATGATTATCTCCTCAGCCAGTAAAATTTCATCACATTATTTTTAATGTCTGCTTAATATTCCACTGATAGGCATCTAGGTGGCTGCCATTTTTTGCTGTCATAAATATTTCTTCAATGACTATTTTTTTGGTTATAAATATTTTTCCCCAAAAGATTTCCTTAAAGCAGAGCCAGACCTATAAATACAGAGAACAAACTGGTGTTGCCAGAGGGGAGGAGGTTGGGGGGGGTGTGGGGAGTAAAATTGGTGAGGGCAAGTGGGGAGATAGGCTTCTAGTTGAATTAAGTCATGGGAATAAAAAATACAGCATAAGGGGGAAAAAAATTTCCTTGGGCTATATCCTGAAACATGAAATTATTGGAAACATTTTTAAGGTTCTAAATAAAGTTACCAAACTAGTTTTCCAGAAAGTTTCATCAATTTATATTCCCACTAAAAGAATACGCTACAGGAATAATGGTTGTAGCAAGGTCTTTCTTTCTTCTTCTTCAGTGAGATTAAGCAACTTTACAGAAAAATAAAGAATGTCAAACTATGAAATGTTTTCAAAATGGCAGAGTCTCCTCTGTTATTTAATACCTATGAGATTTTTACAAAACTTTAATCAGTGAGTACCCTGGGTTCTGCTCTTTTCACCACAAAGTACTTTCTACTTTAAATATAGTTCACATCGTGGTCATTTTTAATCACTCTGTAATTCCTCATTGTGCTAATATATCCCAGTGAGCCTGAAGGTTTTCTTATTGTCAGGATTTGTAGCTGTTTCCAGTCTTTACTATTAAATTAGCAATAGACACCTTTGTAGTTTCCCACTCCTCGCTTTTCCAAGAGTGAAATTACTTTACTGAAGAGTACAAACCATTTTATAGCTCTGGTTACAAACCGCCAAGTTGCTGGGCAACGTTTTTTTATTTTTTATTTTTATTTATTTTTATTTATTTATTTATATATTTTTTAAAGATTTTATTTATTTGAAAGAGAGAGACACAGCGAGAGAGGGCACACAAGCAGGGGGAGTGGGAGAGGGAGAAGCAGACTTCCCGCGGAGCAGGGAGCCCGATGTGGGGCTCGATCCCAGGACCCTGGGACCATGACCTGAGCTGAAGCCAGACGCTTAATCGACTGAGCCACCCAGGCGCCCCGCAACGTTTTTTTTTTTTTTTTTTAGATTTTATTTATTTATTTGACAGAGACAGACACAGTGAGAGAGGGAACACAAGCAGGGGGAGTGGGAGAGGGAGAAGCAGGCTTCCCGCAGAGCAGGGAGCCCGATGTGGGGCTCGATCCCAGGACCCTGGGATCATGACCCGAGCCGAAGGCAGACGCTTAACGACTGAGCCACCCAGGCGCCCCCGCAACGTTTTTTTAAAAAGTGAAATTGGCATACGGGGCGGGGGGTGCGGGGGGTGTCTCTCATTCTGCAACAAGGTCCAGGGCCCCGGAATCTTAACCAGAAGCCAGGACACCTGAGCTTCCTCACAGGCACTTGGGAAGTCCCTTTCCCCATTCTGAAACTCAATTCTCTTATTTATAAAATGAGGTATTTGGATCGAAGGGATTAAGGTCCTTTTCCACCAGAAATCCAGCCTCACTCTTCCCAGTCTGCTCTGCATGCCCCTCTCCTGACTCCTAGGAGCTCAGACTCTAGCTCAGTGCTTGGGACAAGGATCTGCTTCCTTTCTCTTGGCTGCAGAGCCCCATCAAAGTACCCAAATACTAGTGTCCTCGGAGGAGAGACAGCAGAGCCTAGGGGTTCAAAGCAGCACCAGCTGGTTTGAATCTCGGCCCTGCCACTTTCTAGCTATGTGACAAAACACGTAATGTCTCCTCTGTCTGGAAGGTTAATACTAGTTTCTACCTCAGTGGGTTGTTGTGAGAATTACATGAATTCATGTTTATAAGACACTAAGAACAGTGCCTGGCACAGAGTAAGTGCTTTATAGTGGGCTTGTTGAATAAATAAGAGAAAATTTAGCAGTAAACTCTGGGTCTCTTCCTACTGCAACAGGTCCTTGACTGGCACCCCCAGCCTCTGGGATGAGGGAACAAAAGGCAAGCTGAGGACAAAGCAGAAGCTGACACCCCACAACCCCCCCCCCCCGCAATGGGATCTATGTGACATTCCTCAGGCACTCCTAAAGGAAAAACAAATAGTTAACTTATAGAGATCACAATCCTACAAGACGGGAGTCTCCCTCAGTTCACAAATGTCTTAGCAATCTACAAGAACAACGCATTCCTATCATCAATAACCTAGCTTCCAGAAGGAAATGTAGATAAAATTAAATGCCCTTATAACCTGCAGCCCATTGATAGATAACTGAAGCAGGCAGAGTGTAACGTTCCTCCCGGAAGCTACCAACTATCTTAATGTTAATGCCTTACTACAGGGGTAAACAACCCTAACTTGACAATGGCAAGGCCTCCGGTATCTTGTAGGTCCTCTTTAGCATATGAAAGTTCTTTTGAAACCTCCCTTTTTCCTTACCTCCCCCAACCCCATAGTATATAATCAGCCACCCCTCACAATCCCCGGGCTGCGGCTCTTTCTGCCCATGGGTCCTGTCCCCGTGCTTTAATAAACCACCATTTTGCACCAAAGAGGTCTCAAGACTTCTTTCTTAGTCGTGGGTTCCGGACTCCACCCCCATTGAACCTCACCTATATCCCCAAACCCCATCATCTGGGTGCTTCCTCACTCCCTCCCAAAGCCCAGAGGTCTGAGCCCCAAATTCCTCTACTTAAAGACCCAGGCTCTGCACACAGAACCTCCCTGAGGTCAGGAGATGCTGAAAACCACTTCCTTTTATTTATTCCAGTTAATTCAGAATAGACCAAAAATTAAAACAAAAAGGGTAAACAGGGCTACAAAAATTGTGGGGCATTTTTAACGTTATTTTGGGCAAAAGAAAGCATGAACATGCCCCAAACCCAATTAACCGTAATTACGCTGTTCACAGGTAACCGCCAAGGGTTCGCACACTGTTATTTCAGGCCCCACAACCGTGGCGGCCCTGGCGAGGAGGCCGGGGGTTTATCAGACGGATCTGCCCTGGGTCGGCGCCCGGAGACTGGCAAGGGCGCCCGGGGCCTAAGGACCAGTCCCCTGGGGCAGCCTCGACCCCAGGACGGCCCCTCCCCACCCACCGGCGCGCCGAACCCCGCACCCAGGAGCGTCCGCAGAGACTGCGTTCCAGCTCGCAGGACCCCCGGGAGCCGTACCGCGAGTCGGGAAACTGAACGCCGCGAACCCCCCACGGAACCCGCGAGGGGGCGCGCCCGCCCTAATCCTCCCCAGCGGAGCCGGCTGGGAAGGCGGGGCTCGCTCCCCGCGCCACGCGGCTCGACCAATGGGAGCGCGTGCAGCGGAGCTCCGCGGTCCGCGCCGCGGGTGCTGAAATCCCGGCGCGCGCAAGCGGGTCCGTTCTCCGCGCTCGCGAAGGCGGCGCGTTCTACTCCACGGGCCCGGAGCGCGCGCCTGACCGCTTCTGCCCGGATGGACTCCGAGACCGCTACCCAGGCGCCGACCCAGCGCTACTTCACGTGGGACGAGGTGGCGCAGCGCTCCGGGCACGCGGCGGAGCGGTGGCTCGTGATCGACCGGAAGGTATACAACATCAGCGAGTTCTGCCGGCGGCACCCCGGGGGCTCCCGGGTCATCAGCCACTACGCGGGGCAGGATGCTACGGTGAGCGTCGCCCCACCGCGGCACGGGAGTGGGCGGGGCCGGGCCCCTGCCGCTGGAGGTTGAATGCTCCAGGCAGGAAGTCTGGCACCCACGGACGAACTCCCAACTGATTCGGGGGAAAAGCCAGCAGGCGTCGAGCATACCCGTTGCCCACGACTTAGCACGGGATGCAAGGGCAGGAGAATGGTGTGAAAACTGGAATCAGGAGAGTGGGGATGGAGGCCGGCAACGTGCCCACACAAACAAAGGACTGCGCGCCCGTGTGCGTGCGTTCCGTCTGTGGCCCCGTCTTTGGTAGCCAGACGTACCCCAGAGCAGGACAAGCAGGGAGGAAAGCCAGGATGCAGGCTGCCGGGGACGGCGGAGCGGCTGAGGCCGAGGGAGGAGGGGTCAGCGGCAGGAAGAGGGAGTCTCGACCTGTCTCGGTGGGTGCGAAGGGAGCGCAGCGGGCGTCTAGACTGCGCGTGCCGGCTTGCGAGTGGGAGCAGGAGAGGGAAGCGTTTTCGGGGATAGGGCCGAGGCGGGAAGCCAGCCAGTGCCCGCTGCCGTGGGAACCCCCGTACAGGGTGAAGGGGCGGGTGGGCGGGCAAGGCCAGAGCTTGCAGCGGTCACCCCGACTGACCACTGGGAAGCCGGGACTGCCGGGGAGAGCGAAGAGGTGGGCGCTAGCGCATGCGCAGACGAAGCAGGCACCGACGCAGGGTCTTCACGCAGTGTAATTTGGGGCCGGGGCTGGGGCCGGCCGCAACGGGGATGGCGATTGGTCCAGATGTGTGGTGCCACCGGCCGCCGGCTCCGCCCCGGCTCCCGCCTCTAGTGCCGCCGCCCCCTATAAGGCCTGGGACCGCCTGACCTACCAAAACCGAAAGTAGCCACTCTGCGGCAGGGGGTGGTCAGAGTCTTAGGGGAAATAATGGAACCCTACCAGGAACAGCGGCAGAGAGAAGGGGGAGAAATGCAAAAGTTCCCAGTTCGGAGGTAGGGAGTCTTCCTACTCACATTTTATGAAAAACGCTGGCTCAGAGGGGATCTGTTAAAAGTCCCATAGGTAAAAACAGAAGTCTCAACAGCCCCACCCATCCCTTCTAGTTGTTTCTCACCTAGATCTTAAATTCTTGTGCAAGAGCTGTCCCTAGACACGCCTAGAGGACAGGTCAGCCCAGAGAAGTCTTTCTGTGGTCACCCCTACCCACACTTCTTACTCCTTGCTGTGGTGCCCTTTTCACTAGAACACATGCTGGGTGTTCCTGAGATGTGCACACCTGGGAAAGGTCTAAGCACCCTCAAAGGTCAGCTGACTGGAGGGAAGTGGTATCTCTTTGAACTTGGATACAGCCTTCTTGCTGGATCAGGAGGATGGCCTCTGGTGTGAGCCCTCCAGGAGCCCCGGGGGCCCGGGCTGGCTTCCTAACCGCTCTGTCTTCTCCCTATCCTTGCAGGATCCCTTTGTGGCGTTCCACATCGACAAGGGCCTTGTAAGGAAGTATATGAACTCTCTCCTGATTGGAGAACTGTCTCCAGAGCAGCCCAGCTTTGAGCCCACTAAAAATGTGAGACTCTGCTGTTTGGAGACACTTTGATTGTTGAAGGGCAAGGGGGGGAGAAGGAAGGCCTAGATAAGATCAGAGTTGATCACAGTCAATAGTTCTTTTTTTTTTTTTTTTTAAGATTTATTTTATTTGAGAGAGAGAGAGCATGAATGGGATGAGGGGCAGAGAGAGAAATAGATTCCCCATTGAGCAGGGGCCCGATCCCGGGACTCTGGGACCATGATCTGAGCTGAAGGCAGACGCCTAACCAACTGAACCACCCAAGCGCCCACAGACAGTAGTAGTTCTTGTGAAACCTTGAGGTCCCTGTTTCTCCCACAGTCACTGGGACACAGGCATAATGAGCAGGGCTTTGAAACCTACGGCTCTCACAAGGCCAACACCACCACTACCCTCATCAAGACCTATTAAGCATGTACTCTGTGTCCGCCATAATCACATAGAACCCATACACATTTACAGATGAGAAAGCTGAGGCTCAGGGAGGGTGAGCAATGTGGCCAAGAATCACACTGTTAGTAGATGGCGGAGCAGGGACTTGAATCAAGTCTGTTTAACTCCAAAGACCACATGCTCTCAGGCATGATCCTTCAGCACGTCTTTCCTCAGTGTTGTGGTAGACTTACCTAGGATTATGGACTTCCCACAGCTATCTGGGGGTGGGGTTTCTGGAGCCTAAGAGGGCCCCTGTGTCCAGTAGTGTTGGGTTACAGCTGGGAAGAATAATAGCCCCTCCCTCTCACTCTTCCACAGAAGGAGCTGATTGATGAGTTCCGAGAGCTGCGGGCCACAGTGGAGCGGATGGGGCTCATGAAGGCCAACCATGTCTTCTTCCTGTTGTACCTCTTGCACATCCTGCTGCTGGACGTAGCTGCCTGGCTCACTCTTTGGGTCTTTGGGACATCCCTTGTGCCCTTCCTTCTCTGTGCAGTGCTGCTCAGCACGGTTCAAGTGAGAGCTCTTGGCTAGTCAAGAGCACAGCCGTGCTCAGCATCCTTGCATCCTTGGGGAAAGCTCTCTGTATGCCTCAGAAGGCCAAGAAGCCCGGCCCTGTGACCGGGGCGGCACTGAGGATATGGGGGAGAGTTAGCGCACAGAGACATTTTATCATCTGTGCCTTTTACCTGCTCCTTAACCACATGTGCACCTTCACTTTGCTCACCCAAGAGTAGCCTGTTTGTCAAGAACCAAGATTGATTGCTCAGAAAAGCTTGGCTTTCTCCTCACCATCACATCGCCCAACATGCTAATAAGGCTTGGAACCTGATATCAGAACCCATTTGCCAAGCCTGCTACTCGCCTCTGAGTTTGTCACTGTGTCCTTTTTTGTAGTCCGGATATTCACTCCATCATAAGTCCTATAACTCCAGAGAGTTCTATGGGAACTCTTCGAGGGAACTGAAGAACAGGGAAAGGATAGTGATTTGCTCCAACTCTTGCATGAGTTAGTGGCAGAGGTCCAGAGTTAGGACCCAGGCTTCCTGACTCCTTTCCTGACGTGCTCGAGGTACTGTGGCAATCACAGGGCTAGGCAGACAAAGGAAGGGGGTGAGGCAGGGAGCCCCTGAGGTCACTGAGGTGGAGCCTGGGCTGGTGGGCTGCTCTCAGTGCTAACCTTTCTCACTCAGGCCCAGGCCGGCTGGCTGCAGCATGACTTTGGACACCTGTCTGTCTTCAGCACCTCCACCTGGAACCACCTGCTACATCATTTTGTGATTGGCCACCTGAAGGTCAATGAGCTGGGGAGGGGCTCTTGAAACTCCAGTCAATGAAGGGTTTCCTTGGGGGGGATGGGGGAATGCTAGGCTTTCATACTCATGTCCCTGCTTTTCTGTAGGGGGTCCCTGCCAGTTGGTGGAACCACCTGCACTTCCAGCACCATGCCAAGCCCAACTGTTTAGGCAAAGACCCAGACATCAACATGCACCCCCTCTTCTTTGCCTTGGGGAAGATCCTCTCTGTGGAGGTGAGTAGAAATATCAGTGGAAAGGTCTTGGGAGAATGGCAGCCAACCAGAAGAGAGGGCTCTGGGGAAAATGTTCACAATGCTGTCAGTGTGGGTGAGAGAGTGAGGCCAGGCTGGCTTGCTGGCAGTCGCCGGAGGCAACAGGCAATAAATAAGCTGCCCAGGATAGAATCACCTGTTATCCCTGGTGAGTGCAAGCCAACAGTTACTGCATAAACGTACCTCATGCTGCAAGGATCCAAACAGTGACCAGATTACTGTGCAGATCTCTGCAAATCGAATGGATGGTCCTCCTTGGGGATGCTTTTTAGATATTCCTACCCCAGGCAGTCACCCCCACTGACACCCCCCACAACTCTGATATCCTGCTGTGTGCAGTCTTCCCTATCAAGGGCTGGACCGACTGTCTTAACTCTTCTTTGATGCCCAGGGCCTGGAACATTCATTCGCTGAGTAATTCTTCCCACCCATCTGACCCCAGCCTGACTTCCAGGGTGGTCAGTGTTGGGTTTGAGTTATCACCTGAGGTTATGAGCAAAAATTGTAATGCAGCTGCTAAAGGATGAATGCCTGAGGGTGGAGATCTGGAGAGCTTTTGGTGAACATAAGGCAATAGGAGACTTTGAATGGCCAATAGAGTTGTTTGTAAAGTTACTTTAAGACCTTCTGTGCTGGGGCGCCTGGGTGGCTCAGTCGTTAAGCATCTGCCTTCGGCTCAGGTCATGATCCCAGGGTCCTGGGATCGAGCCCCACATCTGGCTCCCTGCTCGGCGGGAAGCCTGCTTCGCCCACTCCTACTCCCCCTGCTTGTGTTCCCTTTCTCGCTGTCTCTCTCTCTGTCAAATAAATAAAAATCTTTAAAATAAAAAAAATAATAAAAACACCTTCTTTGCCGAGGCTCTAGGCTGCAGTTAAGAGTCCCACCAGATCCCCCTCCCCCCACTGTATGATACTTCAGCGTGCCAAGAATTCAGACTGTTCCATCCTAGGCATGAGTGAGTGCAAGGTAGCCTGGCTGTCCTCCCCCTCTGGCCAGGAGAAGGACTCTATGGAAAGGCTTTTACAGTGTTGGCTGTCCTGGCACCAGGAGCCCCTTGTTGAGGCTTATGCCCCACCTTTCCATAATGTCCTAATTTTCCTACCTCCTAAGCAAGGACTTGGCTTGCTACACGTCCAACACTGTATAATGGTCAACGATGTGCGGATGATGAATCAGCCTTGGCCCCACCTGTGTGGGTGATTTGTTAGGCAGAGCATCTAGTCCTTGGTAGCACTTCTGTCACTACAGAGGATTAAAAAAAAAAAAGGGTGGGAGTTTAAGTGGAAGAGAACCTTCTCACACCACTGCCTTTATTGTTTCTTGGTACTAGGGTTTTCAAGAAACTCCCATTTGCAGACACTAAAAACAGAAAGTGATCTAGGATCGATAGATATTTTTCTGTCTAGTTATGAGCCTGAGGATGAGCTGCCTATTAGTAAATGCCTTGGCTGCAGGCTGCTTGGCCTTTGCTTCAGCCCCTCTGGGAGCTGATCCCCATGCTGACCCCGGGGCATCCACCTCAGTGCCTCCCGAGTCTCCTGGAGAACAAGAAAACGCAGGGGACACCTCACCCTAAATACAAACTTTCTGGCTCTGTCCGAGAGTTGAAACACAATAGGGCTGTTATTAGGATCATAATAGCATCTGATTGCCATTCAAGGAGGCAGCAGCTGTCCAGGGCTCCCTTCCATAACAGTTCCAAAATAGGCCAGTGTCTTCCCACTCACCCCCACCAAACATGACAGGTGCTCCTCGTCTGCTTTTCCCCGTAGAGGATGGGGTGAACTTCACCCCAACATCCAGTTTATCAGCAAGCCTTGTTAATACTGTCTCTAAAACATCCCAAATCCATTGACTTCTCCATCTCCGTTGCTTCCCATCCCCCCCCCAATCCATCTTGGAGCCTGATTCCTGCTCCAGCCTCTTCCCTGGTCTCCCTGAAACTATACCTCCCCTCACTACAGTTCATTCCCTCCTCCTGCAGGCTGAGTGGGCCTTTCCGAGTGCAAAGCCGATAATGCTACACCTGTTGAAAGCCAAGGTCACAGGGGGAAGGGAACGGGGTGACTGGTCTGCGGGTACTGATTTGTATTTGCTTTTCTTCACAGCTTGGGAAACAGAAGAAAAAGTACATGCCATACAACCACCAGCACAAATACTTCTTCCTGAGTGAGTGTCCTCATCCAACACAGGGGGACTCTCTTGGGATGGGGGTGCTGAAGGGATGTCAGGAAGAAATGACTTTTTGAAGGATTATGGTATTTTAAGTAAAGGCTGGAGGAAGTACCCTGTCCCCGACTGGTTACTTCCTGCATGGGAGCAGACTACCATCTCAGTTGAGCAAAGTTACAGGCTAATATTTGGTCAAGGATCATGTGTATCGGGGGCAGAGGAGTTCCTCCGGTTTCACCCTGGCTTCCACAAGAGCACTGAGCGGTCAGGTCCAGCCATCTTGATTAAACCTTAAACCTTGGGAAACAGACTTGGGCCAAGATGACTCTGTGGGTAGTCCAACACCCAGGGGCGTAAAGGCAGACATGGCTATGGGAGGACTGGACTCAAAAAGGAAGTGGAAAGGCTGTTAGAGCTGAAAAGGAGGATATTTCTGTGGTTGTCTTAAGCTCTCTCTGAAGGCTGTTCTATATTCCTTGCTTTTAAAATCTTCATAGTGCCTAAAATTTGAGTTTTCTAATTCCTTTAAAAATTCAAATTTTTAAAGGAAGGGAAAGGAGGATTCCATTGATCCCATTTTAGTTCAAAGGAATTTATCCTAACTGCCTATTATGAACCATCACTACTGGAGAAAGGGGATGGGTAGAAGGGTAGAGCAGAAATGTCTGGAAGAATTTTAGAATCCATGGCACATCAGGATAGAGGAGCCATAGGTGAGCACGGTCATGCAGGGGGTTATAGGGAGCTTCAGGGCCCTGCAGAGAAGGGATACAGAAAAGGAAATGGGACAGCATTAGGACGGGACCACTTCTTCAAATCCCTTCCCACACCTGCCCTCCAGGGCTTCAGGTTGGGAGGTACAAGCTCATTTCCCTAATCCAAAGAAGTAAGCTTTCAGCCCACTGAAGCATCAGCCCCCCCCCCCAACCCACAGAAGCAAACTTTCCTGCTCCTGTCCCTTCGCCTGCAGGCAGAGCAGCCCAGAATGCAGGGCAGGTGACTGCAAGGACAGGCAGTGGCAGGCCAGGGAACACGGGGAGAATCCGCAGTGGCCTTCTAAAGGCATGGAGCTCGAGAATGGAAAAGAATGCCACTCCCACCCTCACCCTCCTGGCATCCTCTTGGGAGGTTTTGCCTTCTTCAGACTTGCACTCATGCCCACCTTCAGGGCCTGCCAGTTCCAATGGAGTGAGGAATGCCAAGGCAGCTGGAAGGGGCCACAGGAAGAGATGGCAAGGGGGCAGCCCCACGCCGGAGGCCACCTCTCAGGCACTGAACTGCCCTCATGCTGCTCACACTTCCTCCCTGTCTCCATTTCCTTCCTAGTTGGGCCCCCAGCCTTGCTGCCTCTCTACTTCCAGTGGTATGTTTTCTATTTTGTTATCCAGCGGAAGAAGTGGGTGGTGAGTATCCATAGCCCCCAAGTTCCACATCCTTTGTCTTCAGAATCCTGAGGGAGGGGAATGGGGGTTCTCCAGAGGAAAGCTCAGAGATTTACTCCAGGCCTAATTTAGAGTAAAGTTAATAGAACTGAGTATAGACCTTCCTTGTCTCTAGATGGGATGATCTGGACTCAGCAGACAGCCTGACTCCCAACGCCCTATTTCTTTTTTTTAAAAAGATTTTATTTATTCATTCATTCATTTATGAGAGAGCACGCACACACAGGCAGGGGGAAGGGCAGAGGGAGAGGGAATCTCTCAAGTAGACTTGGTGCTGAGCATGGAGCGCCAGGCTCAGTCCCACGACCCTGAGATCATGACCTGAGCCAAAACCAAGAGTCGGATGCTCAACTGACTGAGCCACCCAAAGCCCCCCCCCACCACCACCAATGGCCTATTTCATTCAGCTGGTACCTCCTGAGGTTCTTGTGCTTGTCATAAAGCCAGGAGCCAGGCTTGGGGGTGGGGAAGAGGTAGACGCAGAAGGTTCTAGGATTCCAAAAGGGTCTTGCCTGCCTCTGGCTGGATGAGAGGCGCTAGAAAAGGCTTTGTGAAGTCATTTTGTAGCTGGGCCTTGGAGGATAGGCAAAGGTGGGGCTGGAGGGGGATGGACTCTGGGAAGTGAGGGGCAGTTTTGGCCACTTGGACATGTTGTGGCTCGTGCCAGGGGAGAATCGTGGTGCAGAAGTGCTTGATCAGGGCATGGCACAGACCAAGCCTCTGTCCTGGAAGATTCATTTGGCAGCATGATGAGGGGATAAAGAACTTTGATGGGTTGGGAGGAGCTGGAGGCAGGGGGACCCCGTAGGCCTTGGCACCTGTGAAGGAAACAGGCAAGGAGGCCTGGGGGCTGCCGCCAGGAATGGAAGGAAGGAGTGGGGTGGCATGAGATATTGCAGGACTGGGCAATGAAGAGAAGCTGATGGTGACAGAATGTTCCAGCCTGGGTCCCTGGCAGAGTGGCTGTACCATGCAAATAGGTGAAACGAAAGGAAGAGGAAGAAGAGCTTTGTGCCAGTCCTCATGCTCTCTGCCTCTCAATGTAGGACTTGGCCTGGATGATCACCTTCTACGCCCGCCTCTTCCTCACCTACTGGCCGTTTTTGGGACTGAAAGGCGTCCTGGGCCTTTTCTTCCTGGTCAGGTAGTATTTGATGGGGAAGGAGGGATGGCAAAGAAAAGCTGATGTTTGGGAATAACGAGTCTGGTCTGGGGGCTGTGCTGGGGCTTTAGGCGGCAGGGGGTGTCCCAGGTGTTGGCCTGGGAAGATGGCCAGGCCAGAGGTTATCTGAGGCAGAAGAAGAGCTCTCACTTGTACTGTTTTTGTCTGTGTGCCATATCCACCAGGTTCCTGGAAAGCCACTGGTTTGTGTGGGTCACACAGATGAACCATATCCCCATGCGCATTGATCGCGACCGGAACATGGACTGGGTCTCCATCCAGGTAAGGGACGGTCACTTGGAAGACCTGGGGATGACACAACTAATGAAAAAGGCAGGTGGGCACAGATGCAGGCTAGGGGGTGGGCGTCCCCAAACAGCACTGCCTCATTAGCTTGAAGCTTCTCTCCTGCCACCATGTGGAGAAGGGAGTGACCAGGGACCGTCCCCCCGACCCCCCAACCCCAGCCGGCTTTGCCTGGAGACGGCTGGGTTGGCCTTTCTATCTGGCACCCAGAGCCACGCTCTCCCCTGTCCTCTTCCTCCAGCTCCACGCAACATGCAATGTCCACAAGTCTGCCTTCAATGACTGGTTCAGTGGACATCTCAACTTCCAGATTGAGCACCAGTAAGTAGGGAGACCTGAGAAGCAGGGTCCTTGGGAGGGAGGGTCCCTGTGGGGAAAGCGGGGAGGTGGAAAGAGCAGAGTAGGGGCCACTGACGGTCCCGTTCTCCCTGAAGTCTTTTCCCCACGATGCCTCGACACAATTACCATAAAGTGGCTCCCCTGGTGCAGTCCCTGTGTGCCAAGCACGGCATAGAGTACCAGTCCAAGCCCCTGCTCGCAGCCTTCGCCGACATTATCTAGTGAGTACCTGAGCCTGGGAACAGGGCCGGCAATGGGGCTGGTGCTGTGTGGGGTGGGAGCAACAGGCAGGGTTCCCCCGGAATGGAGGCCACCAAGACAAAGGCAGGGTGCTCTACTGGTCTTGCAGCCAAGTCAGGCCTTTGTTCTCAGTGCCATGGCCCAAGCTAGTTCTCAGAAGCCAACGGGAGGAAAGGGGCCATATGCCATGGAGATCAGCCTCCATTCCTCTGTAAGAGCCTCACTACCTGTCTGTAGGGTGGTTTGGCTTTTGGGCCTGGCTCTGCGTGCGCGCTCGCTCTCTCTCTCTCTCACTCTCACTTCCTGCTCCCATCTTGCCCCCACAGCTCACTGAAGGAGTCTGGGCAGCTCTGGCTAGATGCCTATCTTCACCAGTAACAACAACCCCCCCCCCCCTCCAAATCTGGAAGAGATGCCTATCTTTACTGAACATACCAGCCCACCTGGGAGACGAGTTTCTGGCACCAAAGCAGAGGGGAGCTGGAGGGACAATGCCACTGTAATTATAATATTGGGGGGGGGTTTGAGGAGATAAGGGCTAGGGGGACATGCATGCCCCCTGGAGGGAGGGAAGGAGCTACTGGGGCAGAGATGTGGGAGTTTACTTTCCTTTTTCTAGTTTGGCAGATACAGATGCTTGGTGAGCAATGAGGGAGTCAGAGGGTGTTGGAAGAATAGGGAGGACATACTGAGCCCCAAAATCAGTAAGAGATTTAGCATTAAAATTCCAGCCAGGAAAGGGGTGAGCCCATCTCACTGGTCTGCTTCTCAGTGCCTTCTCCACCCTCTACTGTCTGAGGAGATAGAGCGGCTGAACCTTCCAAGCAAGATTTAGATTTGAGGCCTGCGTAGTGCACCACCTGGGAGGCTCAGCTCACTCTAGGGCTGGGTGAGACCTAGGTCTGCCTCAGGCTCCTGGAGAAGCAATTTTCCCACTTCCAGAAGCAGGCAGAGCAAAGCCAGGACTGTGCTGGAAACATCTGACTTTGAAGGATCCTGGCATTATCGATTTTGAGCTTATGTTCCATTCAGGGCACCCAGGGAGCATTAGGTCGTATTTCTTGCCAAAATAGCAAGGAGAGTTACTGGCCATTCAAAATCCCCTTCACCTTGGGATCACCTCTTGTAACCACCACTCAAGGGACAAGACTCCTAGGATGGAGTCCACTTCTTGATTCTTCATCCATAAACAAGTGAACAGATGGGGCAACTTCATCTTCTCCCTAAAAACAAATGGGGGTTCCCAGTGCTTTCCCTTTGTCTTCCTATCTGTAATTCCACGTTTAACAAAGTAGTTAGCACAAGTGACCACGTTGGGAGATCCTGAACTACAGTCCTAAAGAATATAGTGCTTGTTAAGAAATGTTCTGCAACCTAAATTATGTTACAGTATTACTTCTGAGTGGGAACAGTGAATTAAATATAATCACTTCACAGTTCTAAACCAGAGATAGGAAGATAAAAACAGTTTGCGAACTATCAACTCTGTTCAAGCATCTTCTCCGCTGGACACCAGGTAGGAATTTAGGATAATCTCTTAAAAAGCCTATCCATCTAATACTGAAATACAGTTTTTAAAAAAATATCTCCTGGTTCTTAAAGGTTAACGTTTAACCCATCTCTTAAGCAAACAAAGGAATGAGCCCAGGAGTCTTGCCTTAACCCCCAGGGCTTGTCATCTGCATTCACACCCAAAGCCACAGCCTTCCCGCCAGGTGAGGGGGTCATTTGCCTGTTCATCAGCACCTACTCTTAAGCATAGAGCATTTTGGATATGGAGAAGAGGAAACTCAAACTAGAAGGAAAAAGGAGAGCCGTAGAAGAGTCCACATTTCGTTGTAGGAGAGAATAAAGGTCATCTGAAAGTGAGCTGCGATGGGGTTAGGACATCACTTGTGGAAAGGCTGTGGGGATGACTTAGAGGCTTGTCAAAACAAAGATTAAAGAGACAACAACAGAGGCAGGACGGGTTGCAAAAGAGTTCAGCTCTTCTCCATTTGGACAGAACCTGGTTTGTAAGAGCCTGGGTAGAAAGACTAGAAGCAGGATTGAAAAGTTCTTTCATTGGCTTCCTCACTCCAGAATAGGTGCTGATCCTGCCCCATCCCTCTGGTCCCTACTACCCAAGGTTTAGGAGTCCTGTCACCAGCCTGTCAAGCCATCCAGCTGCTAATCTGAGCAAACCCAGCGAGGCTTACTGAGCCAAGTCCAGGTCCTCAAAGGACTTCAACCACTGTGGCCTTCTTTCCTTAACCTAGACCAGTGTAGTCTCACATGGCCACAGAGGGACACACCAGTGACAAAAAGGCTCAGACTGTTTTAACAGTGCGATGAGTGATCTCAAATCCAAGCAATGACATGAGAAAACAAGCTTAAAGAGGACAAGTCGCCTCCAGTCACCGATCGTGGCATACCAACATCTGAACTCAGTGTTTTAGAATTCCAACCTACATGTTTATCTTTGTTAGGCTCATCTTCCCACCACTTTACTGGAAGCACGTTCTTTAATTAGGTCCCACATCTGTATCCTTTTTGTGTGTGCCAATTTTGTTACCACATCCAGACAAGGAAAGCTGAAAAATAAAGTTCATTTTGACCAAATGAAGGCTATTCACTTGTAATCCACAATTTTCTTCTGCACATGTCAATGGGACTCCCCGTGCCAGTGCTGTAAGTTACTACCTACCTACCTCTATGGCTGGAACCTTCTGACCAGGAGTTCCCAGACAGACTCGTTTGCACAAGGCCTTTGGGCAGAGGAACACCTGGATTCTCTGAAAGAACACCAAGGCACAGGTAGGCTATGGCGAGGAAGAGCAAAGCCAACCCCTTCTCAGGACCCCGTATGTTCAGGTGTTGGGCTGCGCAGATACACTAGCCAGGTGTGCACGCGTCTCCTATCACGAAGCAGTACCCTCACCCTTTCGACCTTGTTTCTAGTCTCAATACGGGTAGTCCCTAAAAGTCTCTTGTTTTGCCTGTGTCTGCAGACGCAGTGCTTCAGAGCGGGACTGCAAAGCAATGCCTTTTAACCTCAATCCTGCTAGAACAGCTCCCTTTGAGCAAGAACATTAGAACATGCTAGGTAAAAATTTGCAGAACTGGTTTTCCCTGCAGTGTGCAGTGGTTAATAAACTAGAAAAGACCAGACAACTCAACTTGAAAAAACAAGAGGAGGGGCGCCTTGGTGATTCAGTTGGTTAAGCATCTGCCTTTGGCTCAGGTCATGATCCCAGAATCCTGCGATCAACCCCATCAGGCTCCCTGCTCAGTGAGCAGTCTGCTCCTCCCTCTGCCCCTCCCCAACCCTGCTCATGTGCACATGCACACTCTGAAATAAATCTTTTAAAAAAGAAAAGGGGCAATTAAAAACTTAAAAAAGGGGGGGGCACCTGGGTGGCTCAGTCAGTTAAGCGTCTGCCTTTGGCTCAGGTCATGATCCCAGGGTCCTGGGATTGAACCCCACATCGGGCTCCTGGCTCAGTGGGAGCCTGCTTCTCCCTCTCCCTCTGCCCCTGGTTGTGCTCGCTCGCTCTCTCTGTGTCTCGAATAAATAAAAAATCTTAAAAAAAATTTTTTTTTAAAAGAACAAAAACAGAGGAAAACCACTCTACATGTCTGACTACTACAGGGTACAAGCCCTTACCTAGAGCTACAGCACTGAGACCATCACTCCCTAAGAAGTCTTTCCGCCTCTGGGCCCCATCATCATTACCACAGACTTAGATTACTTGGCACTCCCAAAAGTTGTGTGGCTTAGTCCAATCTGAGAAAACCCGTTCCATTCAATGATGGATACAGCAGTGAACAAAACCAAGATCCCTGCCCTCAGAATAGAACTGTCTACACCAGGGGCGCCTGGGTGGCTCAGTCGTTAAGCATCTGCCTTCAGCTCAGGTCATGATTCCAGCGTCCTGGGATGGAGCCCCGCATCGGGCTCCCTGCTCCGCGGGAAGCCTGCTTCTCCCTCTCCCACTCCCCCTGCTTGTGTTCCCTCTTTTGCTCTTTCTCTGTCAAAATCTTTTAAAAAAAAAACTGTCTACCAGTGGTTTGGGAGTCCCCTAGTTATGAGAGCACTGTTGGGGAGACTATGTCCCACTCCTGCTTCAACCAGAGAAGCTCAAATCCTGAGGTTCCACATAAGATTTCACTTGAAAAATAGGTTGCTCCATTAGAAATTTTGAAAACCACCAGTCTTTAGTCTACCCGCTTAATCTGTTAGAATACTGGCAGTTTAAATTTCAGATTGCTTAAGTGTGCCTGTTAACTTCAAATGGCAGCGACAGGAATGCTAAAAAATTAGACACTCCCCACCAAGTTTTATCAGGATTATAAAACTTTTAAAACATCCCATCTCTATGGGAAACGGCAACCTGAATTTGATGTCACAGAAGGAACATGAAAGTTATTTCTGAAGTGTAGTTTTTTCACAATTTATAAACTGGTAAGGTAAATGCTTGAATGCTATGAAGTAGTTGATCGAAATTGTGAGGCTTTCTCAAAGGAGTTCCTTTATCTCACACAGCAGGTGGGAAACTAGAAACCCATTCAACTTATTAAAACTTCTTTCCTAGTTAAACTAGGCATCCTCCTCCAAATGGCTTAAGTACTGCCAAAGCGGCTTTAGCCATTCTATGGAGTGTGGCGCCATCTTGTGGCCACTCTCAAACCTCCTGTAACGGTACAATTGTGGGGTGTTCTCTTCAGCGTGAAAAGAACATTACACTGCCTGAAGTCTGGGGACACTCGAGATGTTTTCAAATGTTCTCAGAGAACGTGACATTCTGGTTACTTTTATAATTTTATTGGCTTTTCTCATATCTTTAAAACAAAAACAGCACATGAAAATAGCATCTTATCCCAAAGTCTCAACTCAGTTGACTGCCTCAGAGAGGACATTAGAATTTCGCCATCTTATGCCCCTAAATAACCACTGTGAAGACTCAAGTTACATAGCAAGTTCAAGTTTCTGCCCACCCCAGGACACATAACCAGTAATCAGACCCTTGCTGCCAACTCCAGGGACTCCACCTCTCCCTGCCTGTCTTAGTTCTCAGCAGCTCTCCCCATCTGTTAAGACTCAGACTTCCTGATGGCTGTCTCACAGGGCGGGTCAAGGCTGAGCCAGAGAGAAGTGCAGTCTGGTTCCACCACCCACTCCCATGAGCCACCAGTTGGCCAGCCAGGAAATCATTTTTGTCCAGTCTGCTATCTCTACCATTTATCTCCCACTCCCTCTTCAAAACTTGTTGCTATCACTTTCATTTAAAAATAGATTCAGTGTCCCGTAAATTGCCTGAGAGGTGTTTTGAGCCTGACATACTTTCCTGAGCTAAAAGAGAAAACAAAGTAGCTGTATGGCATTCCTGCCATAAGATCAAGTACAAAAGGGAAAAGCACTACTTGAGAAGGGTAGAGCTAGAGAAGCAATGCAATCCCCTCCCCGCCCCCAGAGGTTTCTCTAGTGCTAGCTCTTGAGGGTACCGTAAGGCAGGTATTCTGGGGTCAAGGAGGTATGAGGGAAACTCATTTATTTTCCCCTTTTGAACTTCCCTGCTGTCCCAGTCTTTGCCTTCTTCTTGGCAGATCCCTTGGGTCCAGGCTCCTTGCGCTTAGCTGAAGAGAGCGAGCCAGTCACCTTGAAGAAATCATCCAGGCGGCCCTGGGTGCTGCCTTGGCGGCTCTTGCTCAGCCGCCTGACCCCACTGCGGATTCGCTCCTCAGAGAACTGCTTTTCACCACACATGAACTTGACGAGCTCTTCTTCATTTGGCTCACTCCACTTCAGCTCCACAGACTCTGGGTCAAGCACCTCGGGCTCCAGGAAGAGCTGCTGGGCCTCCTTGTGGAGCCAATTTTCTGGCACGGGGTACTTGTTGGGGTCAAGCCGACGCACAATCTCCTCAATGCTCTTGTGCTTCTGGATGAGGTCCACAGCCCGCTTGGGCCCAATGCCCCGAATGCTCTCACAGTAGTCACTGCCCAGCAGGATGCACAGATCTACAAACTGCTCCTGGTTCAGGCCCAGCTCCTGCAGGATCCGGCTCAGGTGGAATTCCTGGATGGGCAGCTTCTTGGCCTCGCTGGCAGTCAGGTGGCGCATTAGCACGGGGCTGCCAAAGGTCAGGCAATCCATGTCCTCAGTGGCCGCGGCATAGACTTTGCCAGCCTTCACGAGGGCAGCACAGCTGGCCTCGGCCTCACTGGGCGCATCAAGGTATGGGATGCCCATGAGGCTCAGTAGATGCTTGCACTCATCATTGTGTTGCTTGGTGACCTTTACCAGCCTCTTAGTAAACTTTTCTACCTCCTCCTCGACCCCAGCAGCCTGAGCCTGCTGCAGCTGCTTCTCGGCCTCAGCCCGCCGCTCACTGCGTTTGGCCAGCTCACCTGACTTGAGCTGTGGCGGCTTGCCGTCAAAGACATACACGGGCTTGATGCCGTTCTCCATCATGCGGATGGTGCGGTAGAACATGCCCATCAGGTGGCTGGTAGTCTCACCCTCTTCATTCTGCAGCACATCCCCACCCTGGCGCACAGCAATCAGGAACTGATAAATGCTCATAGAGGCATCAATAGCCACCTTGCGGCCAAAGTAGCTCTTGATGTCATTCTCCCGGATGGCACCAGGGGCCACATCAGCAATCAGTTTGGCCAGGCCTTGAATTCCCATAGCAACACAGAGGAGGGACAGCTAAAAAAGAAAGGAGTAAAGTAAGAAGAGGAGGAACTTAAAGGATGCAAAGGATCAAGGGTTATAACTGGTGCTATCTCACCAACTTCATGCCTTCAACTGACCAAACTGAGCACAACAAAAAGGACGCCAATTTGGGACCGCAGAAGATGAAAAGATGAACAAGACAAGGTCACCATTTGCAAAAAAACTTACCGTCTAGCAAGGGAGCCCACTCAATTAATACCAAGGCTTCCTGAATATCAGGGAAAAACCTGGGTGTTCAGAGGAATAAGATCCTGCTGATGTCGAGGGACTTAAGGTTTCGTGGATAAGGCAGCAATAGGGCTCGCATGCAGTAAGGGCTACAACTGGTGTGGGAGGACGAGAGTGCCTGGCCTGAGGAGCCCAGGGATCATAATGACAGAACCAAGCCCTGAAGGACAAGCAAATACTGTCTAAACAAAGATGACACAGGTACAAAAGCAACCATAATACAAGGCTGAATGTGCACAGTGGCAAAATAAACACGAGTTACCTAACTTCTTGCCAATTCATACATTCCTCCTGTGTACCTTCACGCCAGTCACTGAACATCCCCAACTTGTTCCTCTGGCTCCCCACCTCTTAGCAGCTGTGATGGTTAGTTTCATGTGCCAACTTGGCTAGGCTAAGGCACCCAGTTATTTACTCTAACACTAATCCAAGTGTTGCTGTAAAGGTTATTTTGTGACATCTATCATCAGTTGACTTTAAGCAAAGGAGATTCCCCTCCATCATATGGGTGGGCCTGATTGGTTTTAAGGCCTTGGCAGCAAAAACTGAGTAAGGTTTCCCAAAGAAATTCTGCCTGAAGACTGCAGCACCAACTCCTGCATGAGTTTCTAGCCTGTGGGCCAGCCCGATCATTTTCAACCTTGCCAACCTCTTACAGTCACCTGAGCCAATTCCTTAATATAAATCTCCTTATATATGTCCATATCCTGTATCTTACTGCTTCTCCGGAGAACCCTGACTGATACAGTAGCCCTGAAGAAGGACTAGCAAAAAACCGTATCTGAATGGGAGTTATGTGGCTTTCTCACACGCTGCTGCTCGAGTCTCCCTTCAGTAATCCTTCAGCACTGAGACTGGTTTCTACTTCTACCGTGAGGTTGCTGGGAATTCTTAGTCTTTCTCTTTGTATTTTCTCTCCACCACTAAGTCTGAAAATGTGAACTCCATGGCTCCTACCTGACCCTAGGTCGTGATCTAGAAGCCTGGCAAGCTGTAGTTGCTCAGTCCCACATTGCACTTCTGTGGTTCAGGCCCCTTCACAAGTATTTCCTAGGGCAGTGTTTCCTGAACTTTGTTTAGACCCAAACCACCCTCACAATTTTTTGCCACTTCCCATCTAAAACCTGTACTTTCATTCACTTAATATTTTCTTTAAATGGACACCATTGTTTTAAAAACTCAGGTAATTTCGGGGCGCCTGGGTGGCTCAGTTGGTTAAGGGACTGCCTTCGGCTCAGGTCATGATCCTGGAGTCCCAGGATCGAGTCCCGTATCAGGCTCCCTGCTCAACGGGGAGTCTGCTTCTCCCTCTGACCCTCCCCCTCTAATGCTCTCTCTCTATCTCATTCTCTCTCTCAAATAAATAAATAAAATCTTTAAAAAAAAAAACCACTCAGGTAATTTGAAAAAGACAACTCCTCTTAAGCAGTAATGTCTGTGCCGTATCAGTTATATTTTGATGTGTTAAATGTGTAACCATTAAAAAGGATTTTTTGGGTGCCATTTAAAGTCATCTTGTGCCCACTGGTGGTATGTGTCCAACACTCCAAGAAATATTACACTAGACCTTTTCGTTGCTCCCACTTTTCACAGGATTCTTTCTAAAGCATAAGTGACCCTGCTACATCCCCCCCCCCCCCCCCGCCTTCTACTTAATTCCAAACACCTCAACCTGTCGTCAAGATCTTCCATGCTTTGCTTCCCAACCTACCTGCACAGTCTGGGGGCCAACGCCAAGGCTGAGGTAAGGCCTGCCCTTTCTCACTGCTGCTCAGCCGTGCCCTCCTCCCGCCATCCTCTAGCTCTCCTGCTCGGAACCGCTCCTCCCGCAGAAGCCATTCGACCCTCTGGGTCCGGCCTCAGGCTGGCTGCTTTGCTAGAAGGCTTACGGGGAGGTCAGTGCCTGCTGGCCGGCTAGCCTCCCACGGCCCCCAACAGAGGGAGGCGGGAAAGAGATCTAAACCAGTGAAGTCTCCAAAATGTTTCTCATCCAGGATCTTGGTCAAAATACACAACGGCCCCATTAAGTGGAAGCTATCTCCCCCCCCCCCCCCCCCCAAATGAAGCAAGAGTCTCGGAGGTTAGGCGACCGGTCCAAGTCGCATAGCGGGAAGGTGGCGGACCGCGCTCCGGCCTTCGCCCCGCGCGCGGCAGACGGCCCCCCACAGCACCCAGAGCGAGGCGGACCCCGCCGCCCTCGAAGACACTTCCCATGGGGTCTCACCTGGCCTTTGGGGCGCGAGGTCTCGACAGCTAGCGCTCGGTCCGGTGCTGCCCAGGACGGTGCTCAGCCCCGCACCCTCCTCAGCTCTGCCGCGGATCCCGTCGCGCTCCGCCACCTTCCAAAGCCCGCGCTCCAGTCACGTGACCCGCCGCCGCGCACAGCCTCCTGGGAAGTGCGGTGCAGGGCCCGACCCCCTCGGCCAGCTCCCCTTGTGGCAAACAGTCCCGCCGGGGAGGACGAACCCTCTCAGCGGCTCTGCCCTACCCTTCACCATCGCTTGCCCCAGTTCCACATCAGGGGCCCACAGGTCCCAGCCCCAGCTACACCCTGACCCACGGGCCTACAAATCCCACAATGCCATTCGCGCGGGCGCACTTCCTCTTCCGCTGAGCGGGGCTCCTGCTGCTGCCGACGTGTTATTCCGGTGGCGGAGCGGCGGATGACCCTGTGCCTGGCAAAATGGTGAGGGGGTTGAGGGGCGTTCCGGACAGGGCTGTGAGGACCCCTTGGGGCCCGTTCCACACCCCGTTTCTCTCGCGAAGGCCTCAGACGCCCGAGATCCAGACAGCGGGAGGCTCCTGTATCCTCCGGCTTGGGCGGAGGGACGGGAAGGGAAACCCCTTGCCCTGGACTCCTTAGGCTGAGGTTTTGATCTCGCGACTTTTAAGGGGTGAGGCGTGTGAGGTGCATTTTTAATACCTTAAGCTTTTATTCCTGTTACCTGTGATTAAGCTGTTACCTCTATTTGGAAAGTTCTTCCTCCTGCTGAACTCCTACTCATCCTACAAAGCCCAGGGCAGCTGTCAACCTTCTTGGTGAAGCACGTCCAACTCTCTCAGGCACTTGGCCGCTGTCTCCTGGGAGCTCCCACAACCTCTGTACAGACCTCTTGCCACATGTCACGGTCTTCTTTGTTATCTGCCACGCCTCCTAGTGACCACCATCTGACGTGCATCTAGCCCTGGGATGATGTCTATTCATCTTTGTGTTCCCAGTGCCAAACACAGGGCCTGCAATTGGAGGCCCAATAAAGGGCAGCGATTGTCTTTATCATTTTTTGGGGGGGAGGGGGCATAAATGTTTACTGAATTGAATTCCAGTGTCTCTTAGAACAATGGGGTCAATTTATTTCTCTAGAGTTGTTATGTTCTGGACTTTAGGAGCGGTGGCTGGTGAGTGACAATGGAAGTCAACATTTGTACAGAACTTTACGTTTACAGCCCTCCTTCACAAGCATTATCTCATAATCTTCCCTGTAAGCTTGGGAAGGAAACAAACACCTTTTGAATGACTACTCTATGCCAGGAAGTGAGCTAGATGCTTTGACGTTCGTCATCTTTCTTAAATCATACATCAACTCTGTGAGTGGTGTTATTATAACTATTTTACTGAGATTCATATTATTCAGTAGAGCCAGATTATTAACTGAAGTCTTTTGCCAGTAGATCCTGAGATTTCATAATAGCGTAGTGTGAAAAATAGAGATGTAGAAGTTGAGATTGGGTCCTGGCCCAGGCTCTGAATTACAGCAGGCTTCTGAGCTCGGTGTCTACAGACATGGGTCCATAAAGCTCCTAAAATTATAGGCAAACTTTTTCTTGCTTCTGATTTACCCTGGGCAGGGTCCATACTTTTTATCACATTTTTTTTCATAGTCATCAGTGGTCTCAAAAAATGTTAGGGACCACTGATCGATAGCTAATCCATCACCTTCTGTGTCAGCCTCTGACTCTTAGCTGCCCTTCTTGTCTCATATTGAAAAAGCAAAGCGTCACCTTAGTTTAAGATGTCATTGTTATCATTTACAAATGGAATCGCTTGATGTTGGTTCTGAAGGACTTCCATATTTCCCAGGCTGAAACAGACCTTTAACAGTCCTAGAGGAGGAGGCTCCTTGATGACCTCACACTCCCCCTCAGGTTTAAGTCCTGGGATTCTTTGATAGCTCTGATCTCACGCCCTCCCTTAGGAGCTCGAGGCCATGAGCAGATATACCAGCCCAGTGAACCCTGCTGTCTTCCCCCATCTGACCGTGGTGCTGTTGGCAATTGGCATGTTCTTTACCGCCTGGTTCTTCGTGTATCCTTTTACTGAGCAGCCAGTGGGCCAGAATTAGCAGTGTGGGAAACCGAGGGAGAAACCATGCTGGGTACATGCACCCTGCCAGTTTTGCTCTGGTGTGGGGGGAGGGGGAGGGTAAGGAGATTGAAGAAAAGCTGTTGATGTCCAAGGTCAGGTGCTGGCCTTATTTCCCAAGTTCAGGGGAGCTCAGTTTGCTCTTCAGATTTACAGGATAGTGAACAGAAGGCCTGGCTGGACTGGAGGTTGGGGATAGGGAATCTGAAGTTGGGAAAGTGGTAAAAGGGTATGCTCAGGCGGCAGGAGATCTGAGGGCTAGTGCCAGTTCCACTGGTCACTAGCTGTGTGACCTGGGGTAAGTGACCTAACCCCTCTGGGCAGATTTTCTCCATGGGTGGTTGAGGGCTGGTATGAAGCAACAAGAGTCCAGGTCGTCTCTCAGGCCCCTCTTCCTGGCGACACTGAGCCAGGCAAGCCTTCTAGAAGGCTCACCCTGTACCTTTTTCCCAGAGCTGCACTGGCCAGGCTTCCTGTCCTAGACAGTCCATCCCTTTGCTTCTCCTTAATCACCCTGCCAGTTATGAGGTTACCTCTACCAAGTACACTCGGGATATCTACAAAGAGCTCCTCATCTCCTTGGTGGCCTCACTCTTCATGGGCTTTGGAGTCCTCTTCCTGCTGCTCTGGGTTGGCATCTACGTATGAGTTCCCAAGGGTAAGAGCTGTGAGAAGGTGGGCACTACAGAAGCTTCCCACATCCGCATCAGCGGGGTCCTCAGGCCTGTGCAAGACTTTGGTTAATGGTGACAGACTCCGCAGAGTGGAGAGGGACACCAGGCACGTGTGCCTCTTTCCCTGTCCCAAATGGGGATCTGAGACCTACATTGTCATTCTAAGTTCTGCACACGGCCCAGGGCTTTGGGATACACTTCATAGGGCTGTGCGCACAGTCTTCCCATGTTAGACATTTGCATCCTTACACATCATACACCATTGACCTGGCGAGGCTGCTTGGGAATGGATTAGAAGGGGGTCAGAATCTAGGAGTACCGTTGTGGTTAGTTTGAATGTTTTCAGTCAGTAAAATAAATCTTGACTAAGTGATTAAAAAAAAAACCCAAAACCCTTGCTGCAGATAATCCACTGAACAGGTCACGCTTTGGTGGCTCAGCTTCAGAGTAGTGTGCCCATCAGCCCTTGCCCCAGGAGCACAGGGTCCAGTGAGAAAAGGAGGTGGAAAGAAGGGTCATCGGTCTCATTTTGATACCCCTTCTCCTCTTTCAGGTTCCAACCAGGAGCTTCACTGAATTCCTGCTTTTGTAAATTAATTTTTTTACTGTTGCTGGAAATGTCCCACCTGCTGCTCCCAATAAAGGCAGATGTGTGACCGTCTGTCTGGCACCCATTCCGCAGGGGTGGAGCGGTGGTGGAGTGGCACCGGGACCCATGTGACTTCCCCGGTCCCACCCCTTCCCATCTTTCTTCTGCCTTTCAGATGGTTCCTCCTGCTGGGAAACCCTGCTTTCTCTATGTGTGAGGGGTGAGGAGGGTATGGGAGGGGTGTCTGTCCTTGGAATTTAAAGCTCTGTGGATAGGAAGGGGCCAGGCCTATCCTCTTCTGTTGTTTTTAGAGCAGACTTGTCTGGGAACCCGCACCAATCAAGTCTGCCCGGGGCCAATCCCATCCTCTAAATGTAGGCACCCTTCTGTGTGCTGGGGACCTTCACAAAGCTCAGCTTGTGCCCAGAGGTTGTTTATCCTAGGGTGGCTCCTTTACCCGGGGGGAGGGCGGGGGGGGGGCGGCGGTAGGTCCATGGGATGTGGCTAGGGGGGGGGGCTGCTGAGTCCTGTTCCCAAGCCTAGCATGAAGCTAAGAAGGATAATGTGATACAAGGCATTCATCTGGCTCAGGAACCCCAGAACTCCAGTTGGTCTTAGCCCCACAGGCAACTCCATCTTCTACCACAACAGTCTCAAGAAGAGA
Source organism: Phoca vitulina (assembly GCF_004348235.1). NCBI lineage: Eukaryota > Metazoa > Chordata > Mammalia > Carnivora > Phocidae > Phoca > Phoca vitulina. The sequence continues at coordinate 28,903,609 of NW_022589719.1, read as the reverse complement.
TGGGGAGGCAAGGTCAGATACAAAGCCATGTTTTTACATTTATTTATATATGTATATTTACTTCAGAAGGAAAGAACAGGGACAGGAAGCAAGCAGGCCCAGGGCTGCTTCCCTCTGCCCACTCCAGAGTCAGAGTTGGTACACGATAAATATGAGTCAGCACTCAGGAACAGGAACTGGGAGTTAACTGGGAGGGAGGGGCGCTCTATGCACATGCAGGCTTTTGGGGGGGGTACAATATGGGCAGAGGGATTTGTGCATTGAGAGGCCCTATGTACAGCTTGAAGCTTGGGGGCGATTAGCCCAGTGGCTCCAGGAATAAATGCCAAAGGGGAGAGGCGAAGGGAGGGATGGCTGCTGGACCCCATGTAGGGAATGGAGCCAAGACCCCCACTTACCAGTGCCAGGCAGGCAGCTGTCAGCCTCCAGCAGGTGACCCACTCCCCTCCCCTGAAGCCCTTTTACCTTCATGGGCTTAAGGCAACTTTGGTCCAAGGTTGACCCCCACCCACCCACCCAAGCAGCTTGGAGCCCCAGCTTGGCCCCAATCCTTGCACTGAGGACCCCTCCTCAGGCGTGGAAACAGCCGGCTGCTAACCAGATTGGGGCTACGCTGTGTCTGGAAGGGCTCCAGGGGGCGATGGAGGGTCACTTTCCAGTTAAGGACTGAGGGGCCACAGTCCAGCGACAGGCACCCTCACTGAGGAAGCCCCAGAATCCTATTGCAAAGGGTGGGGCTCAGCAGTTTTAAGGCATTTAGGGAGGGCTCCCCGCAGAGGGGGACAGTGGAGAGAGAACAGAGTAGTCCTGCGGAAGGCCTGGCTCCCTGGCTCCCTGCGTGGTGTGGGCAGCCACGTAATTCCTATGTTAGAATGAGGGAGGGGAGCCACACTAGGGAGGGAGCTAGGAGGCAGGGTATCCCTCTCCCCCAGCTCCCCTGAGGATATAAGTGCTTTGAGACCCACGGCAGAAGGGGGCCCGCACTTCACAGGCTTCTTCGAGATTGCAGCTCCCCACAGAAAGGCCTCCCATTCAAAGCTGAGGATGAGAGGGGTAAGGCCTGGTTCCCAGAGAGGTGGCAGAACACCACAGGGCAGGGATGGCAATTCCTGTTCCCCTCATTGAACCCGTGTAGCCGTGGCTAAATGATTTCCACACTCCTGTGAGCCTGGATGTGGCCTCAGAACACTCCAGGCTCCCACCAAGACCGGTTACTTTAACATTGGCACTTGAGTTAAGACTTCTTCGGTAACGCGAGCCCATTGCTCCATGTCCGGGAGGAGAGGGCGGAGATGGAATCTGCTGCCGAGCCCGACATGGGAGCCCTTGATTTAGGGAGACAAGGTCGCCAGCAGACAAGAGAGGAGGGAGAAGCCAGAGTCTTAGTGGTTGGGAGTGAGATGGGTGTCTCAAGCCTCCCTGGGATGGATCAGAGCGAGGGCCCTGTCTTTGTGTTTCCCCAGGGCTCTGCACCTCTCTGGCCTTTCCATCTCCATCCTTCCACTCGTGCCCTGGCTTAAGTGCATTTTAGTAATTACTTCATTAATAACAGCAAAAGCTATCTGTCTCCATGCACCAGCCAAGACCAGCCTGCTGCCTTACAGGGATTCCTGCTCCTCTGCTCAGAGAGAATGATGGGTCACTGATACCACTGCAAGCTCTGGAAGCTCCCAGAAGCCCAGGCCATGGGGCCACAACACCCAGCTGGGGGGGCTCACGGGGAACTTCCAGGATACTCCAGGTTCAAGGGCCCAAGGCTGACCTGGCCCCCCGGCCTCCCCACTGGTTCAGCCAGGCACTAAGTATACGTAAGGCACATGGTCAGTCTTTGCAACCCCTCCAGGGCTGGCTTCAGCTGCCCTGGGAGCTCTTGGGAGCCAGTGCTCCCCGGGAGAAGACACCTCCTGGGCCACACTTAAAGCTTCAAAGTCCCAAGTCCAGCGTAACAGTCAAACCCCAAAAAGTCCACCACCTCGCCACCCCCCAGGGAGCAGCTTCCAGGGTGAGGGCTGTATGCTCTCCGCTGACTCATGGATCCAGCCAAGTCTTTTAGGGCTCCAGCCAAGTCCCCACTCCAGAAGAGGGGTGGCTCGCAGTCTCAAAAGGGGAGAGTGGGAGGATAGGCTCTGGACGGTCACAGGCTTACCCTTGCCTCCAGGGCCCCTGCAGCCAGCCCTCCAACCACCATATCTGGACAGATACGACGTGGTCCAGTCCTGGCCCCAGGGGGTCTCTTGGGCTCCCCCTGTGGTGTGTGAGGGGCGACCGGCAGGAACAGCAACTCCAGTGTGAGGACTCCAACGAGTTTTCCCAGTCGTGGGGAGGGCCAAGCCCGATTCAGTCTCTCCGAGGGAGCACCAGCGAGCGGCAGAGAGCTGGCGGGCGGCGGGCTCCAGTGTAACGCCACGGCGTCCAGTGTGGAAGGGGCGCGGGGCCCCGGCCCGGGTGTGGTGCCGCCTCCGGGAAGGCCGCTCAGTCACACAGGCGGTAGAAATGGAAGTAGTAGTCCGTGGCCGGCCGGACCGGGGCCTCCACGCTGCAGTTGGCCTGACCCTTGCGGGGGAGGGCAGCAGGAACAGGTGAGGTGGCTCGGGGTGCAGGGCAGGAAGCAGTCCCCCCCCGCCACATCACCTGGCATTGCGCCCCAAGTCTTGCCATGTGCTCTGGGAACCCCCACGTCCTTTCCCCAAGCCCCACACTTGAGATGCAGGTGCCCGGGCCTCTGGGGACAGATGGGGTGCCTGTACTCACCAGCAGGGCCACCCGGAAGTGGTAGGTGAATTCTCGGAAAGACAGGATTGTTACTGGCCACTGGTGGGAAGTGCCCTGGAGAAAGGGGAGAGGGAGGGGTGAAGACAGCTCCCTGGCCCTATCCCAGCCAGGAGCCCTGGGCTCCAGGGCAAGTGTTAGGGAGGCTAAAGTCAGAGCTGGGAAGAGAAAGGGAGGGAGCACGTTCTGCCTTGGGGAGCGGTGGCACCCTTTACGCAGACTCGGAGCCAGGCTCACGCAAGTCCAAAGCTGCCCTTCCCTGGTCCCTGCCTTGTCCCTTGCTGCCTTCCCTCCCCGTTATGCTCCAGGCACGTCAGAGTATTTCATGAACCCCATCCTCACCCCAACCCAGTAAGGTGATGCTGCTTATCGATGAGGAAGCTGAGCTATTGCTTGAATCACACGGCACCGTGTGGCAGAGCGGGGATTGACACACAGGCCCCCGCGCTGTCATGCTCTCTCCCTTGCATGGGAGCCTGAGGCCCGCCTTCAGACAGCTTGCCCATGTCCCAGCTGAGGCTTTGGCGTGGCCTCCCCATATGTGGCCCCGGGCCTGAGCTCCGCATCCTGAGAGCGGCTGGCTGGGCTCTCCCTCTACTCGCGGGTGCGCTCTCCTCTGCCTGCGCCTCTTTCGAGGCTCTCACCCACTCAAGTGACTTTCTGCACATCTTCCCGGCTAGGGAGTGCATTCTTCCAAGGCAAGGCCTGGGTCCACCCCCACTCCCCGCCCGCCCCCCGCCCCCCCATCTGCCCACAGATGGGCCCAGCACAGGGCCTGGGACAGAGGAACCCCAATACATTTTTGTTGAATAAACATGAATTGGTGAGAAGAAATTCCCTTCACTTGTGTGGAGAGTCACAACTTGGGTCACATGGGGGTCACGTGGCCAGTGAGGAGCTGGACAAGGAAAGGGTCATGGTCATTTGGTTCTGAGAGCAGGAGGTAGGCCTCTACAAGGTAGGCTGAGCGATCTTCCAAACCGGAGGACTGAAGCATGCCGCCGCCCAGCCTGAGCTTGAGGACCGGGCTCCTTCCTGTTCCCCAACTCCTAGCCTTTTGCCACGTGTCCAGCTCTGCCAGAAGGCCACACATTCCCTGGCCTCCAAACCTCTGCACGTGCTGTTCTGCTCCTGGGACAGTGTCCTCTTTTCTTTGTCCAGCTGACCCCAAATCATGCTGCAGGTTTCGTCTTCATTAAACATGACTCTTGGGGTGGCTGTTCTGACCCTGAGCACAGACAAGGTTCGCTCTCCCTGCCAAGGACCTCTAGAATACCCTCCTCATCCCCACCACTGCGTTCATTCCAGGTTAGTCCTGCTGGAACTGTTTTCTTGCCAGGGGCTCTTGTCAGGGCAGGGCTGGGGATGGGACAGAGCAAGGACAGGGCCGGGAGATGTTCCGCAGTGAGCCCAGAGGCCCAGGCCTTAAGGGTCCCTTGTGGAGATGCCTTCACTCTGACTCCCAGCTCCTTCTCTTCACCTGTTTGGGGGCCCAGCTGTGCCAGGGAAGATGAAGCTCTGGGGCCTGGCTGGCCCCCAGCTTCCCGGTCGCCTCCTACCTGGGTGTCCTGGTAGGTGTGCAGGCTCTGTGGGAAGCCCCCCTCCTCACACGGCTCGTCCTTTGACATCAGGCTGCACAGCACCACAGACACGGGAGACGAAGAGCTGGGGGAAGGCCCAGTTAGCGGGGAAGTGGGGTTCCGAGTTCCTCAACCCCAGCCCGCCCCCAGCCAGCCCTCCACACCACCTCCCCTGCCCCGCTGAAAACAAGCCACGAATCCTCACACAGCCCGGAAATGATGCCTCCTAGTCAGGCCCTAGACAGCCCTTTCCCATCTACCATCCCACATGGTCTTCACACCCATGAAGCAACAGCCGTTTCTAGATAAGGAGCTGAAGCCCCGAGACCGCCAGGGTCACACAGCCAGTCAAGCACAGAGCAAGGGATGACGTTACTGAGCATCCCTCCTCAGACCCCTTCCCCAAGTTGCCGAGGACTGCCGCGTCTCCACTGCCCCGGCACTCACTTCATCTGCAGAGTCAGGCTGAGGTGCAGCGGGGTGCTGCTGCTGACAGGGATGTGGTAGGTGAAGTTTCCAGGCCTGCAGGGGCAAACACGGCTCCTTGGACCAAGGCTCCCTGCTGAGGCCCCTTGCCTGCACACCCCAGCCCCAGGTCTGTACTGGAGCCCATGGAAAGGGGCTGCCCCACCCTGGGGGGTGGTGGAGGGGGACGGCATCTGGGCATCTGCCCTGCCTGGGCTCATGGCACCTGAGGGACTCTGTCCTTGGGGTGAAGGGAGGGAGCCAAGCCCACCTGCAGGCATGCCCTGGAGCGCAGTACTGGGAAGTGATGGGCATTGAAGTCTCCAGCACCTGGATGGAGGTCAGGGAGGGCACTGGGTCTGCAAGGAGAGAGGCTGTGGGGGCAGGGAGGAGGGTGACAAGGCAGGATACCAATAAGAAGCAGCCAAGCTGTTCCTTGCTAGGCTCGCATTCAGTCACTCACACCTTAGTATAAGTTAGTTTCAGGTTATTCTTTCCAGACCCCCACAACGGCCAGGGTCACACCACCCTCTTCCCCCGCGGCACTACGAAGAGCCGCTTCCCGTGAGCCTGAGGTCTGGCTCCTTGACAGAACCTGAACACCAGGAGCAGGGACGGGTCTTCCATATCCTTTGCCAGGGGCTTATAGGAGCCTGCTCACAGTCCTTTTTCCTGACTGCACACATCTCCTCCACATTCAGTTCAGTTCAGCGGCATCAAGTTGGTAGCTTGAAGTCAGCCGCAGTGGGAGCAGTCACCACAAATCAGGGCTTTTTTCCCCAAGAGCCAACTGTTAAACACCTACCAGCACCCCACTCGTGAGGGCCTGTGGCCTTCTGTGGATAAACCCACCACAGACTGGCTGGCTGGGTGGGGGTGGAACTGAAGTGTGACATGGCGGGTGGGGGAGACAAGGCTTTCTTGGTCATCTACGGGCTGGCTGCGCCTGAACCGCCCCTCCTCCCCCCCAAATAGGAAGGGGAAGCTGGGGCCACGGAACATCTGCTCGACCTGGCACGTTTTCAGCTCTGTGACGCACAACCCAGGCACGTGAGGACCCCCCACAGGACCCAGCATGCCCCTGGGGTCACGGACAGATACCTAGATACAGACAAGATAGAAGGTACCCTTCTCGTCTCTCTTCTGGGCAAACTCCTGTGGTCCTTCAGAGACTCAGCTCCAATGTCACCTCCTCTAGGGAGGCCTTCCTGATCACCTCCCCACCTCAGCCTGGACGAAGTGCCCTCCCCAGTCACCAGGCTGCCTACCCGTCCCCTCAGAGCCCCGTCACGCTACTACACTACTGTGTTCTCAGGTCTCTGAGCATTTCGGGGTCAGGGCGTGCCTGTCTTCATCACCCCCACACCCTGCACAGAGCCGGCCACAGGGCAGGAGCCTCTGGGGTTTCCCCATCACTCTGAACCTCAACCTCAGCGAGTCACCGTTCCTAAGCTTTTTTTTTTTTTTTTCTTTAAGCCACAAAACCCATCAAATGAAAGCTGATAAGGAGGCCCAGTATCTAGAGCAGAGCCACCCGGCTGAAGCCCAGAAGGCCCCTGGCCTCCTCCGCGACCTCCGGGGCCCTGCCATCAGGCCGACGTGGGGTGGGATTCCAGCTCTGCGGCTGCCCGGCCACACGACCTGGCTCCGTTTCCCCATCTGAACCGCGGGGATGAGCCCTTCCTTGCTGGGATGTGTGAGCACTGAATGAGGCGAGCTACATATGGCCCCGCCTGATGGCTGGGACTGCGCAACGCCCAGCGAACGGCTGCCGACTGACAGCCCTGCGCCAGGCCTTCTGGAGCCTGGGCTGAGCGGCGCCCTGGCCAGGGAGCCTCGCTGGCTGAGCTGAGAAGATGAGGGGGCAGGTAGGGCAAGTACCTGGCTGGCCCCGGGCCTGAGTGGGCTGAACAGGGCTCAGGCCAGGCTGGGGGGCCCCTCGGCGGGTCCGGCCATGGAGACCAAGGCTGGGGCTGTTCTTGGCTTTGCCTTGCCCTCCAGGGAAGGGGACCGCAGGGCTGGCCAGAGGCTCGGAGCTCTTTGGATGCTTGGAGTGGCCAATACCATTGGCTGACAGGCTCCAGGACTTGGCCCTGATGTTGGTGACTGGCAGCAGGGCCATCTGGCTGGGGCCTGTGGAAAGAATGAGGGATAGGCTGAGCAGGGGAACTGGCTGTCTCCTGTCCCGCTTTCTCTAACACTTCAGCAGACTCTGGGTGACCCCCCTCTGTCTTTTCGTCCCCTCGGGGAGACCCACCAATCTCTCCAGAGCCCCATTCTGGGCTCCAGGATACCCTCCCCCCAATGAGACTTCGGGGCCTTTCTCGGGACTCACATAAAACCCCCTCAACCCAAACCCTGGACTGGGGATAGCCATACCTGAGCGGTTGGTGGAGGGGCTGGGACTGGGGCTGAGGCCGTGGCCAGGGTTAAAGCTGGGGCCAAGACTCGGGGCAGCGATAGGGCTGGGGGTGGGCGAGGAGCAGCAGACGACTGGGCAAGGGCGGCTAGAGCACAGGTCCAAGGTGGGGATGACCGGACCTGGGGCCGAGCTGGTCGGGCCAGTGGTAACTGAGGAAGCCGGAGGCTGTATGAGCTACGGGCGGGCAGCTGAGTCCCCACCCACAACACCGCTCCCTTCCCCCACCCCCACCCTCCAGACCCACCCAGCACGCACCCAGCAGCAAGGAGGGCGGTGTGCCTGGCAGCCCAGTGGTCCCGGGGGACTGTCGGAGCTGGGTGGTCCCGAAGCTCTGGCTGGACCTGCTGGGGAGGGGCACGCTGAGCTCAGAGGGACTGCGAGAGCCTGAGCAGGGAGGGCTGGGAGTCCCAGAGAAGTGGACAGGAGAGACAGAAGGGACAGGAGGAGGTGGACAGGAATGGCAGAAAAGAGGCAGGGAGCTAGATGGCAAGAAGCCAGAGGTAGGAGGGAGGGGGCTTGGTCCAGACACGTACCATGGGCACATGGCCTCACTCCCCCCAGGGTGCTGGGGCCGGAGCAGGGCCAGAAGACAGGAAGTGGACACGGCATAAGAGCTAAGGGGCGGCAGAGAGGAAAAGGACGGGGGGGACAGGTGCAGGGGAGGAGAGAGAAAAGACACGGTCAGAGATAGCCCCGGAGCTGAGGTGACAGTGGGCAGACAGAGCCCGGGGTTCCACCCTGGCCCTCCTTCCCTGCCAACTCCCCCTTCCAACCTGGGCCCCTCAGATGCCCCCTGACTCGCAGAGGCCCAGCTACCTCAAGGAGCACTGAGTAGAAACATTGGCTTCAGCAGGGACCGCGAAAATGCTGCCCCTCCTCCAGGGAGACCTTCCCACCCGGCCCTGCAAGCCCGGGCGGGCTGAGAGCCTGAGGCGCCGTCCCCTTCAGAGGAAACAGCTTCCACAGCTCCGCTGCCCCTGGGCTGCCCACCAAAGCCCCACCTGTCCTGGCAGCCTGGCCGGCAGCCAGGCCTCCAGCGACATACCCATCAGTTTCTACCAGGTCCTCCTCGGTGCGCAGGCTCAGCACGTACAGTGTGGACATGGACACCACGCTGGGAGCCACAAAAAAGGGCCACTGTTAGAGCTGCCACCACGGTCCCCGCCCTCTCTCTAGGGCAGGGTCTGTGGACCTCGGCTCCAGGGGCTGGGCTAGTGAATGAATGATGCTTCTCCACGGTCTCCCCCCGCCCTCGGGGCATGGGACAGAAGGAGGCAGCCGGCTTCCTTCCCTGAGACCTCAGCCAGGTCTCATCTCCCAGCCCCAACTTCCTCTTCCTCCAGGCCCGGGCCCAAGGGCAGCTCACCTCCCCCCAGCCAGCTACGCCTGGAGCCCGGGGCACAAGTCACCTGAAGGCCATGACCACCACCAGGGCAATGATGGTTCCCTGCAGGAAGCGCTGGCTGATGCAGGCCTGGTCTGGGACCACAGAGGACGACTGAGGACCGACAGGAAAAGGGGAAGAAGCAGAAAAGGCCCAGACTTAGGGAGCCGCGGTGTCCCTCGGTGTGGGCTCTGCTGGAGGTGGGGGTGTTAAGGTCTCACGCCTACGGTGGGGGTGAGGGGATGGACAGAGGGAGAGGAAGGAGAAACGGGGCCAGAGAGCTAGAGAGCTGGGAGGAAAGAGGAGCCCTCGCAGCCAGAGAGCCTGGAGAGCGAGGGCCCGGCCCTACCTGCCTCCCATCTCCCATCCGTGCCCACCCTCACCTTGCTGGCCACCTTGGGGGGCCTCTTCTTGTGGGGGACACTGCCCGCCCGGCTGAACTGGCTCCCTGCACGGCTGCAGCAAGAGGGCCAGGGTCAGAGGTGCCCCTGGGAAGGGGGTCTAGCCCCCGCCTGGCCCACGCCCCCACCTGAAGGCGCCCGAGCTGCCCGTGGACTTCAGGCTGTCCAGCCGCCGCAGCTTGGCCAGCTTGTGGCTCCAGCGCTCCAGCTCGTCAATGCGCGTCTCCAGGTTGTCCGTCAGCTTGCACAGCTCCTTCACGGCACCCACGTTCTCCATGAAGATGCGCTCCTGCCGCGGGCGGTGGGCGCCGTCAGCCCCTGGGGAGCCCTGGGCTCCGGGGAGCGGCCGCGTGGAGGCCCTCCAAGCCTCCCTACCCAGGCCAGCCCTAGCTCCCCCAACTTCCTGTGCCTGCCTCCAAACAGCTGCCCCCACCTCTGCACCATTGCTTGGGCCACCCGTCCAGCCGGAACGGCCCTTCCTGCCCCTTCGGAACAGTCTCTCGGAGGCGCCCAGCCTCTGATCTCATGAACGTGGGGTCGCACGCTTCGGCTCCTTACTATTCAGCCCAGGCCAAAAGCTATGACTTCACCCTCACCATAAGCCATGTTTAAGCTTTGCCATAGCCACCTGAGAGGGTCTTGGCCGTGACTCTTTAACCTCCTTTCGAAGGGGAGGAAAATGACCCCCAGTGAGCTTCGTCTTGCTGTAGACCACACAACCATAGTGTCGCCAAGTCCCCAGCTGGCCCTTGGATGCTCACCCCCTTCCCTGGGGGGTGGGGAGGGGGCTCTGGACGCATGAGAGAAGACTGGGCTGCCCTCACCCCCTGCACTTCAGCACTCCCAGTCTCCAAGGGGGAGATGAACGCCCTCCAGCTGGCCCACCCCCTGCCCTTGGGCCCCCCAAGTCCTCCCACCCTGCAGACCTTGTTCACCACCAAGAAGTTCTCTATGGTTTTCCCATTGGCAAAGACCAAGTCTCCAGTGTCCTTCACGGCCTCAGGCAGGATCTCCTTCACTTCCTGGGCGATGACACCTGGGGAGTTGGGGGGCGGGGGAGTGGGGTGGAGAACACCCACAGCACCATCATGTAAGGAGGAGGCCCGGTTTGAGGAGGGCGAAATTCTGGGGGCTAGAGATTTGGGATCCAAGGCACCCTGGAGCAGGGAGCTCGGACGGACAAGTGTTCAGAAGGTTGCAGTTCCGGGGCTCAGGTATGGGGTTCCCTGGCCTGGGGCAAGGGTGGATTCCTGGGAGGAAGGATCCCAGTGGAAGTGGGCAGAGATAAAAGCAGGATTCACCTAAAGAGCCGAGGATCCCGGGACCAGGATTCCCGGACTTCTAGTGTCAAGGGGGTAGCTAGCCGACACCCGGGGAGGCCCGATTTTCCAAGGGCTGAGGGGTGGGGCTTCTAGAGGGCAGGATTCCCTGGGTAGGAGTTCCAGGAGTCAAGGAGAGGGGTGCCTGGGAGTGGGGTTTCCAGAGGGCTGGGACAGGGGCCAGGGTGACTGAGGGCCGAGGTTGCCGGGTTCCCGGACCCCAGCCCCAGTCCGCGCAGGCTGGTCCCTACCGGTCTCTGGTGCCGTGGCCTCGATGCCCGCCGTGGCTGCAAACTCCGGCTTGTATCTGTAGTGCACCAGCCGCATGCGCGAGATCCTCTTCAGCTGCTCCGTGGTGTCCACCTGCCCGGGAGCCAGGACCGAGACTGAACCCCTCCCCTCCTGGGCCCATCCGAGGTGGGCCCCGGAGGTGTAGACGGCGGCCGCCCAGGCTCTGCGGTGTGGCGGGGAGACCCCTAGGGCCTGCCTCCCTCACCTCCTGCCCCTGCCGTCCGGCCCTTCCACCTGGCCCCGCCCCTCCACGAGCCCCGCCCCCTCGCCCTCCGCCCCTCCCGCGGGAACTCCGCTCTCCCCGCCGCCCGGCCCCGCCCCTCGCCCACAGCCCCGCCCCCACCTCCTGCACGTGCTCCTTGGCCCGCAGGTCCGAGGGGTGCATGAGCGAGCCCATGACCTTGACGTTGCCGTGCACTACCAGCGCCTCGTCGGGCCGGTCCGTGTTGATGCCCACACGGCCATGGTGGAAGACAGTGTCGGGCACCTGCGCCCGCTGCCACAGCACGTCGCTGTCACTCTCAAACTGGCCTGGGTTGGAGGCCTAGCACAAGGGGGCGGGGGTTTGGATCAGTCCCAGGGCACGGGGGACCTGCAGTGCCCTGGGAAAAGGGGAAACCCTGCAGCTACCCCTCCAGCTCCAGGCAGGGATCCTCACCCTACCACGCCCAACTTAAACTGCCCCTCCCACTGTGGCACCTTTCAGTCCCTCCTGGGATCTCAGAAGGCTACCCGGGCCTTGTCCACCTCCACGCTTGTGAAGGAGACACTGTGGCTCAGCGGGTGGGTGGGAACTTGCCCGAAGCCACTCAGCTAGGGCCTAGCAGGATCAGCACTCTAGCTCCTGACTCCCCAGGACCCCAGTATTTTTCCTGGGCACTACCGCTCCCAGCTCCGGGGAGGACTCTTGATTCCTTGGAAGGAGGTAGCCCTCACCCTCACGATGATGCGCTCTGAGATTTGGGCAGCCAGCGTGTAGTTCTGGTTCTGGGCGTGGGCCTGGAGGGCCACCACCAGCATGAAGTACCTGCGGCACACAGGGGTTTAGAGGCACCGGGTCCTGCCCCAACTGCCCCTGCCCGCCCACCCCCTTCTCCCCGTCCCATGTCTGCTGTACAGTGCCCCGGCTTCCAGCACCCCAGCGGGGAGAGGGCATTAACACCGCATCCTACAGAGGAGGAACCTGAGTCTCCACCAGGGGGCAGAAACTCCCCAGGGCCCACAGCGAGGACACCGGGAGCTGCTCATCCAGAAGCCAGGCTTCTGCTCTCTCATCCTTAACTCCATTAGCCTTAGCTGGGAGGCTCAGGTCTCTCTTCTGTAAAATGGGTCAGTGTGTGGGACACTGTGACAGCAGGTGGTGTCTTCCTGCCCCTCCTCCTTAGAGATGGAGGGCCCGCCAGGGCCGGGGTGCAGCCTGCTCACCTCTGGTCAGGGTTGGGTTTGCCCTTCTTGCGCATGTTGTTGGCAGTGGTCTCACTGAAGTGCAGACGGCCCACAGTCACCTTCGTGACCTGCTCAGGGGGCAGATTGACCCTGCAGAGGAGCGGCAGGGGACTCAGGACGCAGGGAGGGGGGCTTCCTAGAGCCAGGCACCCAGTCGGGAATGCGCGGGAGGCAGATATCGTGGGTGCCTGCCTGGCCCCCTCAGCTCCCAAGCCAGCTCCAGGGCCAGCCCACCCGGGGACCCCCACCCCCAGGGTTGACACTCACGTGACAGGGTTAAAGGGCCGCTTGCTCCGGTCCGACTGTGACTGCTCGATGTTGATGGACTGGTTCAGGGCCTCCAGCTGGGGGAGAAGCAGAGGCCGGTGGCCCATGAGGGCCAGGGGCCCCGCCCGGTTCTGCCACCCTTTAGCCGCTCAGCCCGGGCCGGGCCCAACCCGAGCTCCCCCAGAACTAGAGGCGAGGCCCTCCCCTCAATGAGGGCACAGACAGTCACATGGCTCTCCCAGCTCCACATGCACCCACTCACGCATTCCACGGACACGCGGCCCCCACCCCCGTCCCCGCGGCCCCTCCATGAGCAGCGGCTGAGCCACGCCAAGGCACCAGGCTCCAGCTCCCGGCAATGGAGGAAACCCACGCAGCCGTGCCCCCAGGGGAGTTCGCGGGCTCCAAATCAGCCACTCCGAGGCTGGGGCTAGAGGGGCCCCAGGGGAGGAGCCTCAGGGCAGGTGTCCCCAAGGGCCAAGGACTGTAGCAGAGTGAATGGGAAGGCCAGGGGAGGAGGGATGGAATGGGCATTCTCAGGGTGTCCCAGAGGAGGGGAGCTGCCTCAGGAAAGCGGGGGCTGTCAATGGGCATAACCCGCCTGGGGCACAACGAGAGGCAGGGCTGGAGGGAAGGGCTCGTGGGCTAAGCTCAGAAGTCAAGGCTTTGCTGGAGGGCACCAGGAGCTCTGGAAGAATGGCAAGTGTCGTGCCCGCTGGTATCTCAGGGGGAGCGTGAGATGGTGGCCCCCGTGGAAGCTGCTGTGGTCACTTAGACGAAGTGGGGGTGTGGTTGGGGCCAGGGAGAGGCAGAGGAGAGACGAGAGAGGAGGTGGGTCAGGCCTGGTGCATGATGATGAGGTGGGGGCAAGTGGGCCCCTGGATGGATGGCTTGGGTAACCAGCGCCCTGGAGCCCTACTCCCTGAGTGGGGGGCACCGACGGAGGGGCAGGCTGACAGGGAGTTCATTTGGGGCTGGGGATCTAAGCCGACATAGGGGTCAGGAGAAGGGTCTGGGCTGGGGGTATAGATTTGGGGTCACTGGCTAGAGAAGGAATCAGGAAGCACAGCTGAGAAGGGGGCTGAGGAGGCTGACGGTTGGGGTGTAGGTACACTCACTTTGCCTTGGGGTCATTCAGGTCCCCCAGCATTCCTGGCTCCCCTCCCCTCCTGGCTGAGCCCCCAAACCTGCCTTCACTCCGTGCAGTTTCAGGTAGAAGCAGTCGAGGGGCTTGAGGCCCTCAGGCGTCTTGACGTACTTGGGCTCGCCCAGCATGCCAATGTACACGGTGACCTGGAAGTGGTTCTTCTTCTGGCACACGAACGCGTCGTCGCCCACCGAGAAGTTGAAGCCCTTGTCAGCGTCCACGCGGTAGGTGAGCATGGGCCTGGGGGCAGGTGAGGGTACTCACCAGAGGCCCCCCCACCAAAGCCAGGCCTGGAACGTCCCTCCCCCATGCCTGCATTGCAAAGCGATTTCCTACCCAGTCCCCACCGCCACCCCCCAATCCTCAGACCACTCAGGGGGCTGCCCCCCACTTCTCAGAAATGAAAACTGAGTCCCCGGAAGGATTTGAGCTCAGGTCTGCCAACTCTTCAGCCAATATTCTTTCCTCTATGTGGCTGGGCCCAGCCCACCCTGGTGATGGGGGGAGGAAGGGCAAGACCCCTGAGGCCCACCAGAGGGGAGTGAACTCCTGAGGAGGGGGCTTGACGGCCCCTCCTCACCCTTGGCTCCTTCCCAGAAGGCTGCCCTAAGCCCCCTCCCTCACAGGAGATGGGGTGAGAGGGGGTGCGTCTGCAGAGCTTCACTGGCCTGACAGCTGGTTGCCATGGAAACGGTGGAACCAGGCGCCAGCTCGGGACTGGCCCAGCCCCGGCCCGCTGGCTTGCTCAAGCCCCCAAAGTCCTCATTCTGACTCCTCCATCTGCCCAGGGGGGGAGAGGGGCACTCTGGGCAGCGTAGACGCAGCCTCAGTTTACCCATCTGTGGCTGGGCAAGGATTCCAAGTATGGATCCTTTGGGGGGACCTCCGGGAGGCGGGAAAGGGGGCAACTGTTGGCTCATTCTCACCCAGGTCCCCAGGCACAAAGCAGTGCCCCCAGTGCCCAGGGCCTGCCTGGAGGAAGATGGGCAGAGAATGATTCCAAACTTGGGGGAAAAGGCTTGGGGGCCTGGCTAACATCTACAGAAAGGCCTGGGGCTCCAACCACCTGCCTGCCCCAGGGGAACACCCAGGAAATACATGGGCCACCCTGGGGGCCTCAGCTGCCAGGTTCCTGGCCTTAGGGCCTGAGATGGCAGGGCTGGCCTGGAAAGCATGGTAGTAAGAGTGGGGGGCGTCCTCCCCAGGTCACAAGGGTGGGATCCTTGAAGACCTCTGCCCCCATCCTGACAGGGCCTCAAGGGATCCTTCAGCCACGACAGCAGCTGGATCCCCCCCAGCCCCGAGGGCTTCTGGCTAAGGGCTTCAGCCGCACAACCTGGGGCGCCCAACTCCAGGACCCCGTTCTCAGCCAGCCCACCCAGGCCTGGCAATGCCCAAAGGGAGTCGGTGAGCCACCCTCTCACGCCCACCGGACTTCTGCAGGGGTGAGGGGAGTGGTCCCACAGTGCTCCTGGCCTGGTCCCAGGAAGCTGAATCCACATGGGTGGGTGCTGAAGGAGAGCTAGGAATGCCCGGACAGCCCTGTCCTCCCCCACCCCCTCGTCCCTCCCTTCCAGGGAGGGGGCTGCTGGAAGGGCCCTGCCAGCACAGCTTCCTGCTACCTTCCTGGAATGCAGAAGGAGCGGGGGAGGAGGAGCCACCCACTTCTCCCTGCCTGGGCCCCCACCGGCCCCTCCCTGACAGGCACCACCTCCTTCAGGAGGCCTGGGGCGGGCCCACAAGTCGGGAGCCCCGAGGGCCTGTCCTAGTTTTGACCTGAGCCTGCTGCTCTCCTGTAACCCGGGCCCAGGTGGTGCCCAGTGTGCTCCCAGGCCCTGCTCTGGGACCCCGACACCAGGGCCGGTCCCCGGATGCGGTGGCAGGGGTGGGCGGGGCACTCACAGCTCCTTGTAGTTCGCGTCGTACAGCGTGGCCCACTTGTTCTGCTGATGCGGCTGCCACTTGATGGACTGGTAGTTGGGGTCCAGGTAGGAGCCACTGAGGCTATCATTGTCCTGCAGGAGACCTGGAGGGAGGAAGCAGCCACGTGGGCCCTGGGCCCCACGCCCCCACCTCAAGGGGAGCTGGCTCGCTGTGAGCTCCAGCAGGCCAGGCACATACCTGGTGAGGGTGCCCCTGGCGGGTGCCAAGGTGGTGTCTGGACCCGGGCAATGCTGAGGGGCAAGGAGCCGGGCCCGGGTGAGAGGGGGCCCTGGGGAGGCCAGGGTGGGGATGGGGCTCGAGCTGGGTGTGGGGGCAGGGTCGTTGCTGTCCCAGGCTCCTGTTTGATCATTCCATTCAGCATCTGGGCATTGAGGGTGTTGGGAGGTGATTCGGAGTGCTTCCTCTTCTTGGAGGGGTGTGTGGGGAGCCTGGGGGTGACACAGAGGCGTGCCATGGGGAGCTGGCTCTTCCTGAGCCCCCTCCCCCCTGGGCAGTAGCCCCCTTTCCCTCTTCACCCCGTTTCAGCAGGATATGCCCAATCCAGAGGACACCTCCTCCAAAAAGCCGCTGGGCTTTACCTCCTCAGTGCTCCCCCATCGCTCTGTAATGTCATTCTCTGCTTCTGTCACTCATCTCTACCCCTGCAGCTCATGGAACCCGGGGGGCAGGAGCCACACTGACTTATCTGTGTGTCCCATCAGGCCCAGCCATGGGCCTGGCGCACAGAGTGCCCCGAATCGTTTGTGGAAGGGAACAAGCCGGTCCCTTCCCTGGGGTGTCATTCTCAGGGCCACCCTTTATAGTGGGGGCTCCACGGACAGCAGCCTCCGAGGCTGGAAACAAACCCCAGGGGGCGTGGGCCACCAAGGCTGAGAAGGAGAGCTTCTTTGGGAGGAGGCTGTGGAGTCTTGCCCTGAACTAAACCTTTCATGACATCTCAATGTGTCAAACAAACAGATAAAAGGACAATTCTCCTGGTTGGAGTCAGAGGGGGAGCTTGGGTCCATAGCTAGAACTTCCTCCAGAGCCCCCAGACTTCGTGAGAAGGTTGGAAAGTCACTGGTGTCTGGGGAAAGGCACAGGCCCGAGCGAGGTTCAAGTCCTGGCTCTGCCCCTTCCTGGTTCCATGACCCGGACAAGCATTTCCTCCCCCTGGGAGCCCCAGTTTACCTATCTGGGCAATGGGGGTGGCCATGCTCACCAAATAAGGTAGTCGGAAGCATCTGGCCAGGGCTATCTGGCTGCTGGGTGGGCACATCCGTATACACGTGCTGACCCCCGTCTCCTGGGGGCAGAGCCTTCTGCCCTCCTGGCTCATCCCGGTCCCCACGTCCATCTCTGTCCCACCTGCTGCTGCCCTGGCCCCCCACCCCCGAGCCCACCTGCCCAGTCTTACTCAGCTCCATGCTGCTGCAGCAGCTGGTGCAGCATCTGGGACTGCTGCGTGTGGTGGAGATCGCTGGGCACGAGCCCCTGCCCCATGGCAGCATAAGGGGGCATCGGGGGCTCGGCCTTCATGTACAGGTCCCGCTGCAGGACAGGGTAGTGAGGTGGGGGTGGCGGGGGCGGCGGGGGGCCTGGGAGGTGGGCCGGAGGTGGAGGCGGGTGCTCCAGGCGGGAGGGCACTCCCACGTGGCACAGGGTCTCAGGGGTTATGGTGCGCAGGAGATGGGGGTCTGCGGGAGAGATGGGGGGGTAGGCATCAGAGACCTACATCACTCGGGTTCCCGGGCACAGGGTTTCCCACCTTCTCCTGAGACAAGCCCTGGGGGGGGCTGCCCTTCCACCAACCCCACGTGGGAGGAGGGCTGGGCAGCCTGAGGCTGGCCACTAGAGGCCCCGGCAGGGAGACAAGCCCCTGTCCAGGGGGTGGGCAGCTTCTCCCCGACCCCGCCGCTGTCCTAACCGGCTACTTCCCCCCAGGCCTGGCTGCCCAGCTCCCGGGGGAAGGCCCCCCAATCCCAACGTCCTCCCCCAGCCCCTCTCAGGCCTGATCCTCCTCCGGGCCTCAGGAAGGAGTCTCTCGGGGACCCCCAGCACAGTCCTGCGGCAGCCCTCCTCCATCCCGCAGCCCCTCTAGCGGGCTCCCAGGGGCCAGCCCCCCAGCTCCCTTTGTTCCCCAGGAGGCATTCCAGAAATGTTTTTGGTAAGATAAACAGAACTCTTGACCCCTCTCTGGGCTGTGGGGAGCCGGCTGCCCGAGATCCTTCTGCTTTGGGCCACCTGGGGGCCGCTGCACCCCTGGCACCCCCCCACCAGGGGAGGTGGGCCCAGGAGGCCAGCCAGGCCTGTACTCGGGCTGCACCCACAGCCTTCCCCAGCCGTCCACTTACCGCCGAAGGGCGCGTCCATGATGGCGCAGGCGGGCAGGCGGGTGGCATCACCGGCAGGGACACTTGCTCAGAGGCAGGGCCAGGCTCCCCACCCGCCCGTGGGAAAACAATAGCCAGCACCGGGGAGTATTTGACCAGCGATAATCTGGGCCTGTTGGGCGGCCGCTGGCCCCCTCCCTCCCTCGCTCCCTCCCTCCCCGATAAGGCCGCCCCAACCACTTGCCCAAACCCCGGAGGGGGAGGGCGGTGCCCGCTGGACTCACCATTCACCTGCTGGGGGGAGTAGGCCTCGGAGCCCGAGTCTGGGGGAGAATCCGGCAGTGTGCTGCGGGAGCAGGAAGAAGGGGCTGTTGGGCGGGCAGCTCGTCTGTGGGGCCGGGGCCGGGAGACCACAGACGCTGCAGGCCCTGAGGTCCCCTCACTCCCCCCTTCAGGGGAATTTCTCTGTATGAGCCACCTTGGGGTGCCAGGCAGGGCCTGGGGCTGAGTTGTAGGTGGTGGGCCTTGGGCTCCTGCCCAGCATCCCCTCAGACCTACCGGGCACATGGGGACCAGGAACCAGTGTCCCTGATGATGGCACAGAGATTCAAGGACACAGGGATGGCACAGGGATGGCACAGAGATTCAAGGAGCAGGGGCCAGGCCTGCTCCTCGCTTCCCACACCCACTGAAGCCCCACTTTTTAGAAACTCTAGGGGAGAGCTCTCGGGGGCTCTAGGAGGCTGGGCCGCCCCACCAGGGGCAGGTATGGGCTGGGCAGGGAGCCAGCCCCACCAGGTCGGGGTGTATTTTTTTCTTGCCGGTTTTGTTTTATCAGCGGTTCAGGCAAAAGAACAAACTCAACCCTGAGAGATCAACACGTCCTGCGTGAACCCTGCGTTCGCCCGGTGAGGGGAGGCTGCGGCCAAGCAGGGATCCAGCTCTCTGGCCGTCCTGGTCCCCACATCTGGAGAGACTGCCCGCCACCGTGCCCAGGCAGCCGAGCCCTCATGGACACGGCCCTGGGCTGATTCCAGAGTCCTCACGCTCCCCTGGATGAGCCACCCACCCAGCCCCCCCGCCCCAGGCTGTGTGAGAATGACAGAAAAGGCAACAGAGACCCGATCCTCTGCAGCCCTCAAGGTCCCCGAGGGCTGCCTGGGGCCTCTGCCCTGCGCCCACCAGCTCCTGCCTGCTTTCTGTACAGTGGCCATCGGGTTTTCCGGTGTGTAAAGGTCCCGCACACCCTCTGGTCCCTGCAGTGAAACGTCTCCAGTCCGTGGGACCTTGTGTTCCTTCCCCACGACTCCTCCTGCTGCTCATTAGTCCTCGATTTGGTGATTTTTTGATTAATAAGTCCCTCCCCAACCGGCCTGCAGGATCCACCTCAGGAGGGACGTGTTTGTCTCGTTTGGCTCCTAGAACAGGGTCTGGCAGGCGCAGGGGCGGTGAAGGGCCCTGGGTCCCTCCCGGGGGGACAGCCTGGGCCACACGGTCTCTGTGTGCCTCTGGGCAAGCCCCTTCTCTCCCTGAGAAATGGCCTCGGTGTGCCTTTCGAATCCCGCCAAGGGGCAGCACGGCTCCACTGGCAGGCCAGCTGGTTCTGGGATCCCCAGGAGCTGCTTACTGCAGAGGCTCGATGAGCGAACACGAAGGGAGCCACAGGGTCCTGCAGCAGGTAGTGCTCCTCCTGTGTTCGTCCTCGGTCTTTGCCCTTCGGGGTCTGGGCTCAGGGACAGCCTCTCGGCCGGATGTCTGCCTTCCGCAGCGAAAGCGCACCCCTAACACCCCAGCTCGGCCCCGCGGGCCTCCCCCAGTAAGCCAGGATCTGGCTCCAGTGCCCCCCCCCACCCCGCACTTGCTCTGGGTTTCCTCCCCTTATTTCCACAATCCTGGAGGGGGAAGCATTTTGAGCTCACTCCACAGCCGCAGATGCTGAGGCCCTGACCGAGGCGGTGGGTTATCACGCCAGCGGGCTGCAAATGCTGGAGCTGGGGGTAGAGCCAGGCTGTGTAGACAGCGTCACGCCCCCAGCACTCTTACTATTCTTCTACCCAAAGACAGGGTTCCCTGCTCTCCTGCTCCCCACGCTGGGGAACCCAGAACTTTCTCCGAGCCCCTCTGCAGAACCCAGCAGACCCATGTTCCTGCCTATCCTCATGAGCACGGGTCTGTGGGCGGCCCCAGAGTCTGGCTGGGCTGCTGACCGCCTGCATCCTGCGGTCACAGCTGGGCCCCTGGTGTGGACTCCTTGGAGAGAGGAGAGAAAGGGCCTGGGAGGCTGGCTTGGGTGGGGGGAGCTGCAGGTACCGTTTCTGTGCCGTCAGCCAGCTCCCTGCGGCCCCAGCAAAGAGCAGCTAGATGCAGGAGTGGACGGGCCTGGGGCAGTGATGTATGTGTGTACAACGTGTGCGCCTGTGTGTATCTGTGTGGGTACGTAGCCGGGTCTCTAGGCTCACCTCCTCCCATCCCCTTTATACAGCTGTCAGAGAATTTTTTAGCACTTACGTCAGCCCTCATCACTCCCCTGCTCAGAATCTTCTGGGCTGCCCACGGCCGCGGGACAAAGCCACGAGTCCCTCCTCAGCCACCCTACCTACCCACAGGGCAGCCGTCACCACTGCCAGGCCACCCCCAGCACCTCCCAGGCCATGGCCCCCGCCCCCATACCCCGCACGCCTGCCCCCCACACTCCCCGCCCTCACTCACCCTGGGGCATAGGGAGCCTTGGGCTCGGCCTTGATGGGGGGCCCAGAGCCCCCCAGGAAGGGCTTGGGAGCACTGGCCATAGCATTGTTGTTGCAGTTGAGCGCGGCGCTGTAGCTCGGGGCGGGGAGGGAGCCGTGGCGCCCCGGGGAGGGTCCGCCCCCGGGGGGGCTCAGGTGGTGGCCCCCGCTGGAGCCCGGGATCGCTGGCGGCCCGTGGGGGTAGGAGGCTGCACTGGCTGGAGCCGAGATGTCAGGGAAGCAGCTGTGGAGAAAGGAAGCAGCTCAGCGCCAGCCAGGACCCCAGCCCCTCCCCAGGCCCCCACCTGCCAGGCCGCACGTGGAGTCCGCGGATGGGAAGAGACGGGGAGCAGCTTGCAGATTGGGGCCCCAGCACACCTTCCAGGTGAAAGGTGGAGGCCAGGGGCGTGGGGGCGGGGCCACTCACAGGTCAGAGGCGTCCTCCTTGCTGATGTACTCCTCCAGGATGCTGGTGTCTATGTTGGAGGGCTCCAGGGCACCGTTGATGTCGTGGCCTGCAGGGGAGGGGCAGATGTGAGCTACCCCTAGGCCTCTGGGCCCTGCCCTGCAGCTCTCCCCAGGCCGGGCTCTCCAAAACATATGCCCCCAGGCTCCTCCCGATCTGCGTATCCATGTCCAGGGAGAGTCCTTCAGTGCCTATCACCTGACGCCCCTCCAGGGGGCATCACACTGGTGATGCTTCCCTCGCCTGCCAGCCTGCCCGGAGTCTCTGAGGAGGGGAGGAGCCCAGAGCGCAGATCGGGGCAGACAAGCCATTTCCTGTGACATGAGCAAGTCCTTCCTCTTGTCTGTAAAATGGGGTCATCGTTCCAAAGCCTTATGGGGGGCTGGGAGGAGTAACTGAGGTACTTTACTGAACTGAGTGCCCAGTGGATGCCCACCACCCTTGAATGCTGGACCCAGACTCGATGACTCTGTCCTGCGCTGCCTCCCTCCAGACGGCCCAGCTGCTGGGCACCCAGGAACACGATGCAGGGCTGGGCTGAATCTCACGTCCTGGGGTGGGGGGGCCGTGCGGCCCGGCCCCAGCTGCAGATGGAGACGGAGTGGGGAATGGAATCAGAAGTGCCCGGCTGCATAGCTCGTCGCCCCCATAACGGGGGCTGGGGTACCCAGCCCTGGTATTCCAGAGGAGGAAATGGGCCCAGAGAGGTAAGGGCTTGCCTGGCCTCACAGCAGGGAATGATGGCGGCCAGAGGTCTGCTCCTCCACCACCCTCTCCCGGGCCTTCCCTGCTGGCCCCAGCCCCACAAAGGGGAGGGGCTCACAGAAAAGGAGCCCAGTGCTCTTGGGCATAAGCAGGGGAGGAGAGGGGGAGGCGCTGGCCCTTCCCCTCCCAGGGTCACCTTGCAGGGGGGAGCAGGAGGGCGGGATGATAAGGGGGCTGACGTGGGAGATGCGTCAGCCCCGATAATGGAGGACGGCCCTACCCACACTGCTGACCTGGGCTGACCAGGCCCCCTGAGGCAGGAGGTACCCCTCCCACAGGCCCCTGGAGCCGTGAGCCTAGGGTCTGCGCCTCATGCCTTCTCCCGGGCGAGCCCTGGGAACAACTCAGGAAGATCCAGGAACAAGTCCTGCCTTGCCTACTGCCCGCTGTGTGACCTTGAGCGGATCACATACCCTCTCTGAGCCTCAGTCTCCTCATTAGTAAAGTGGGGACATGAACAGCTAACGCTTTACAGGGTTCCCTATGAAACAAGTTAAGGTACGTAAGGCGCCCCGCATATAATGGGTGCTCAGCAAACGGAGTGGATGTCCTCACTTCACAGACCCAGAGCCCTGGGGTCCCCAGGAGCCCCTGGCCCAGGCCCCTCCCTGGCCCCAGCCGGCATTTCAAGAATGCTGAGCCCCGCTTAGGTGATTAATGAGTGGCTAAGCCCTCCTAGGAGTCACGCGCTGCCTGGGACAGGCCCTCCTGCTGGCCCCCACCCCTGGCTCACCCAGCTGGGAACCAGGGACACCCACCGAGCACTGCCAGTGGCCATGCAGGGCCCAGTGTGGCCAGGGCGAGAGAAGCTTCTCAAGCTGGGAATGACCAGCCTGCACATCAAGGTTCTAGGATTCTCGTCTACGCCCTGGCCCCCACCCCATCCTTCCCTGTTACCCAAAGATCCCATTTATTGAATGCCTACTGTATGCCAGGCACTTTGGGAGCCGAAGACATTAACAATCATAGGAGTTTATTATATGCAAGGCATCCCGCGGGTTCTTCATGTGCAGTGTGACACTTAACCCTAGTCGGGAATGGTGATGATGACAAGAGGACAACGATAAGGACAGCAGCTCCGGCGGACTGAGCGCCTGCCTAGCAGGTCCCGGCACTATTCTCAGGGCTTTACAGGATGATCGCCCAATTATTAGCATCATCTGCTTTATTCAGAGAGGTCAAGTCTCTTGCCCAAGGCAACACAGCAAGGAGATTCAAACCCAGGCACAGGGGCCTGACTCCAAGGGGGAAGGTGTGGTTGGTGGTGGATGAGACTTCCTGGCCATTCTGGGCTGCCCCACCTTATGGGCTGGCAGGGGATAGGGAGGGAGGGAGCACTGGAGCATTACCCACCCCCCGCCCTGGCTGCTGATGTTGCAGGTTTTTGAGACTGAACTTGGAATCTACAGTGAATGATGGGGTGATGGAGTCATGGTGTTGCTATTTATAATAGGCCAGGCCCCCTCCTCCCCTCCTCCCCCTCCTCTGGCCAGGAGCACTCCTAATCACCCCTAATCCTCCTGCCCACCTCCCTTGGGATGGGGGGCCTCAGGCAGAGGCATCCTGGGAGACCCTAACGAGAACCAGATGTGGTTGAGGGGAGGAGAGACCCTCCCGTGCCAGGGGCCGGGAGGACGGGAGGACAGAGGAGGGAGGAGGGAACCACTGGGGCGGGGTGGGGAAGAAGTCTAAGGTTTGGGTAGTTGGTGGGCCTCCTGAGGAACCCTGAGCCCACATCTTCTCCTTCTCTGGGACCCCACAAGGCCTGCCTGACGTTCTCCCCACACGGCTCAGCCTAAAGGGTCCAGCCACCAGGCAAATGCCACCAGACTGCCCCAGAAATCATACTGGAAACTTCTGATCAAACATTCGGGAGGACAGGGTGGGGCTGGGGGCTTGCCGGAGCCCAGAGATTCCTGAGGCTGGGGCAGAGCCCCCAGGAACCCAGGAGGAAGGCATCAGCACATTTTGGGGGGCCCCTCTCCCCAACTGTTCCCACAAAGAGCTCTGCAACATCCTCGAGCCAACAACAGATACCTGCCCCTCCTCAAACCCTTCCACAACTTCCCCCTGCTCAGGATAACCAGAGCCCTCCTGGAGGTCCACGGTGATCCCCTTACCTGCCTCCTCCAGCCTCCTCTCCTAACCAGTTCCCTCCCCGCACCTCTCTCGGTCCTAGGGCCTTTGCACATGCTGTTCCCTCTGCTGGAGGAAGCCCATTCCCATTCACTGGGCTTAGATGTAAGTTTCTCCAAGAGGCGCCCTCTGACTCCCATTCCCGTGACTGGCGGCCTCCTTTCTCATCCGGCTCCTTACTCGGCTGCCTAGGACAGCCCTCACAGGTGGGCGGAGGGTCTGTCCCCTGCCCACCCGCTGCCCACAGCTCACTCACCAAGTGGTCACCCTGTGCCCACGCTCTATATGGCTCATATTTAACTCCCATAACAACCCTACAGGAGAGGTGGTTTTCTTGTTCTCCGTTTTACGGATGAGGAAGCAGGCTCAGAAAGGATAAATGCCTTGCCCAAAGTTGACAGGTGTGGGACCTGGGATATGAGCCCAGCCCTGTTCCGACTCTCTGGGATATAAGCATCTAAGCATACAGTAGGCACACAATTGAGGTTCATGGAATGAATGAGCAAAGTGGCATGCAGGACACTAGAACCAGGCCTGCCTGGGTCTGGGGACCTCCACCCGGCCGTGTTATGGTCAGGGTCCAGGGCTAGACAGGGCCCCTCCAGGTACCGCCTCTGCCCCGCTGAGCTACGCGCCCCAGCTGCTCCTCATTAATTAGGACCTTTATTACCTGCTTCTAACAGGATCCAGACACTGCCCTGTCCCAGGCAGGCTGGGATAGGGGCTCTGGAGAGGAAGCCCCCTCCTCTCTTCTCTCCTCCTCGCTTTAAGGCCACCCAGCTGGGCAGAAGAAGAACCGAGGGGATACGAGCCAGGTGCGGGATGAGGGCGGGTGGGGGCCCAGGTGGTCCTCCACCCTGGACCCCTCCCTTCCCCCTCCTCATGCTCATGACCACCCCCCCACCAGCTGTGGCCGCTGGCTGAGTCTGAGCCATTGTCCCAGGGAACGGGGGAGGGTGGGGACCCGGCACAGTGGGAGGCTTGTGCCCTGCCCACACCTCCCCCCCACCCGTCAATGGGGCACTTGTCAATTCATGTCCCAAACATGGCGGAAATCCCGTCGGCCACGTGGCTGTGGGCAGGGGAGGCCAGGGCCTAAGGATGCTGGCCAGGCCTAGCTGATCAGAACCTGAGGAAGACAGGGCCCAAGTCTGTTCCCCGCATTCCGCCCTGAGTGTCCACCCCAGGAGTCTGAATCTGAGGGCACCCCGGCTCCAGGCCACGGCTGGGAGCCAGGATGGTAGGGGTTCAGGGCACTGCCCACCCTAGCACCCCCATGATGCCCTCGGGGACTCCTAGGGTCAAAGAGGCCTAGCAGCTAATGTGGGCCCCCCTTCAATGTTATGTGACCTTTGGCAAGTGACCTGACCTCCCTGCGCCTCAGCTTCCTTCTCTATCAAGGGAAGCAGGGATCCCTGCCTCACGGAGTGGTCCTCAGTCTTCAACAAGAGGGTAGGAAAGCTCCTCACTCCCCAGAGGCCATTCCTCAAATAACATTCATCGCTGTTTCCTTCTCTCTTGGGGCTCCCCTCTCCTCTCCTGCCCAGGGTCTACCTCTCTCACCCATGCCTCTCCACCTGACTGCATATCTGCTCCAGAGAGCCTCTGAGGGGGCCTCCGACCTCCTCCCGAGTCCCTCTGACGCATGCCCGGTACCATACTGTTATTCTGGCACATACACAGCCAAGTCCAGCCTCCAGGCCTTGGCTATAGCCCCCCACCCACTACCCCGGTGGGTAAGCCTGTGACTGCCTCCCTGCTCTGGAAGCCCCTCCTCGATCTCCTCCATCACAGCGGGCCCCCAGTGCCATCGCTTCTTTCCTAACATGGCCTGAGCTAATCGACACGCTCCAAACTAGTTCACTCTGGGACAGGACACAGTAGGCTCTCACCTCCTTCGGCTTGAACTTTCTATCTTTATTAATACGATCTGTGATTAATGTAGTGACTGCTAGCGGTCCCCGCTTCAGGCTTCAACCTGTTACCAGACCTTCTCACTCAAAATGCCTTCCGGTCAGACGCTTGATTTTGCAAGCTATCCTTTGCATCTCTGCACCAAGTCTCCAGTTAGCTGGGGGCTGAATGACAAGGATATGGCTCCTAAGTCACTGCCATCAGGCCCTTAAATCTGAGCCATGGTTGCCTTTATTTGCCAAAAATGCAAAAGAACCCCCATCTCCTCCAGGGGACCTGGAATCTTTGGCCACCCCTGGGCTGTAGCTATGTCCCCCCCTAGACCCCACACAGCTACCACCCTGTCCTCGGGTCGACACAAGGCTGAAGTCAGAGCGCCAAGAGGCTCCCAAGCCAGGTCCAACAGAACTGAGCCCAGAAGCTGCAACGTGTTCTGTGGGGACCCACACAGGTCCCCAGGGATCTTCTTTGCTCTGGGGGGCCCCCAGCCCTGATGCTACAGGGCCAAGTGAGCTCCCACCCGAAGGCCACATCTCTGTCATACAGGGACCAAGCCAGGCAGGCTGGGGAAGGCCCTCCCCACAGGGGCAGAGTAGAGACCCCGCAGCTTGGGGTGGGGGCGGGTCTCTACCAGGGTTACCCATGTCTATCTGTATTCACACACCAGCATGTCCCCCGCCACACACACACGTGTGTACACAAGGGCACACTCCCACTGACAAACACACGATCGTGTACGTACACACACACACACAGAGTGGCATACCCTCGCGGACACACACATGTGCTCATTCATTCATTCAAACAATTACTGAGCATATGCCATGCGTCGGGCACGATGCTTGGCTCTGGAGCTGTAGTAACGAACAAAACAAAACCTCCTGCCCACGAGGAGCTGACCTTCTGGAGGCAGAGTCAGATGACAAGATAGAGGGGTAAAAATCCATAGCATTTCAGAAGGTAACAAAGGCTACGGGGAAAATAAAGCAGAGAGAGAGGGGCGGGGGTGGCAGGAGGGCTGGGACGAGTTGCAGTTTTAAATAGGACAGTCAGGGAGGGCCTCAGTGAGACGAGATGGGAAGGTGGTGAGCCACAGGGGTATCTGGGAAGAGCATTCCAGGCAGCGGGGAACCAGTGCAAAGGCCCTGAGGCATGAGCATGCCTGTGCTTGTTCCCGTGTCGGCACCCCTCCCAGACTTGAACGCTCGTGCACACAAATGCTCACTGACCCAAAGGCAGGCCCAGGCCAACAGCCCTCCCGATCGGGTCTGGCTGGAGCCAGATCCAAAAGAGCCAAGACAGTGTCGCAGACCCCCGGCTACCCTTACCCCAGGCCGCAGACCCCACAGGGGAAAACCACAGAGGGACAAGAGAGCTCAGGGACTGAGATGGTGAAGAGGAGAGTGAAGGAGGGCCCCAAGGGAGGAAGGGTCCCGAAACTCCAGAGAGGGACAGAGGCTGTGGTTGTCCCATCTGAGGGCTGGAGGGACCCAGGTCGGAGGCAGGCAGGGCTTTCTCACTGATGCAGCCTGGAGATAGGCGGAGGACAGGATGCCCTGGGGCCTCCGTAGGCCAGGCCAGTGGAGCCTCTGGACCCAACTGCCCGCCCCCTACCAAGCCGGGCTTTTGCCCTTCTCTCCCCTCCCCCTCCAGGCCTTGGCACTCCAGGGGTCTCACTGCTCACATCACGCAGCACACAGCCTTGACCCTCTGAGGGAGGGCTCTGAGGCCCAGAGAGGTCAAGGCGCTGAATGGAAGTCACCCAGCCCAGCCATCCGTGGTGGCTCGGGACCCTCAGCATTCCAGAGGCCCCCTCCCTGCCCCACTCTAGGCCGGCACCCAACTGTGACAGGAGCCCCAGGGTCCCACTGCGGCCCTGCTGTGGCAGCCCTGAGTGAGGCAGACACATCACCTTCCTCTCCTGCCTCAGCACCGCCCTCTTGGACATGAGACACCTCCATACTTGCACGGAGCCCCGGGACTCCCAGGAGGCAACTTACGCAAAACCTCTGGCCTGGGTGCAGCAGGCAAAGACAAAGGACAGTCAGCCCCTTCCCCCTGCCACCAGCCCCCGAGGCCCAAGTTCCCCATCGCTGAGGGACAGGGTGGGGCCCCAGCTGGAGGCAGCAGGAATCAGGAGCAGGCATCAGGACCCCGCGGGGCCAGCCCCCCAGGACGCTGGGTCCCTGCCTGCAGAGTGCATCCCATAAAGCTGCTGGGGTCCCCCCAGCCTTGGCATAGTGGCCCAGAGAGGGTGAGGGCTTTCCCAAAGCACACAGCGCCGGCCACAGGCCCCAGCCCAAGGTGGGGCACTGACCTACCCCGTGGATCAATACATCCTCGAAGTGGGCGGCATAATACCTGCCGTGAGCCAGGTGAACGAGGCTGTGCGAGCCCCATGGGACAATAATCACCATCCAGGCTGATGTTTCTGGGGCATTACCGCACCGGGCACTGTACCAGGCCTCAGTTTACCCAATCCCCGCAGAAACCCTGAGAACTGGGTACTGGGGCTGCAACTGTATTCCCATTTTAAGGATGAGAAAGTGGAGGCACAAGGAAGTGCAGAGATCTGCCCAGGAGAGGGACTGTGGGCAGGCAGCCAAACTCGCGCTCCGGGGAGTGCATAAGGCCATGAAATATCCGACACGTGCCCCCAACCCAGGGTCTACCCATACCCAGTGGCAGCAGGGGCTGAAGACTTCCACAGGGGAAGGAGCCCCCCGCCCCGCACACACAGCCAGGCTGTGAGGGAAACTGAGGCCCAAGACAGGGGGCCGTGAGGAGGAAGAAGGCGGGAAGGAAGGGCAGGCAGCCTGGGTAGGGCAGGGCCACCCCCCGGTTAATGATCCAGTTAATGATTTCTGCTCCCCTTCTTATCAGAGGGCAAAGTCCAAGGGTAGCAGCCAATCAGCAGCCTTGCTGGGCTGTTACCCGGCAGCCTCAGCTGCCAGGGCCCCCCCAGTCCTGTAAGCCCTTGAGAGTTAGAGAGTGGGGGCCAGGTCCCCAGGAGGAGGCCATTCTGCCCAGAGCGACCTACTTGTCTTTCCCCCAAATACCCTGCTTGGCCCTGCCTAAGACCCCAAGGGGCAGTCTGCCAAGGCCCCCAGACTCAGGAGAGGCCCTGAGGCAAGCAGGTGGGAGACAGCCTTCTCCTCCCCCCCCACCACCCCCACCCCCTGCACTGACCCCAGGCCCTCTCAGAGAGATGGCTTCCTCGGGTGCCCCCCCCCCCCCCCCTTTGCCCCCATCCCTTTTTGCCCCCCAAGCCCCCGAGAGGGTTTCCCCCCCCCCCCCCCCCCCCCCGCCCCAGCCCCATGCCGCCCTGTGCCCTGTGCTGGGTGTCGGGAACATGGGATGAGTCAGACCCCCCACTACTATTTCCCCTCCAGCTGGACTCAGGACCTGAGGAGGAAGGGCTGGGACAGGACTCCTCCAGAAGGCACCCCATCTCATCTTCTCGACAGTTAGGGGTCCAGCTGCCTCCCCCATCCACCCTTCCACCATCGTTGGTGCACAATAGACAGAGACAGACAGGCTGACATGGGGCACAGGGCTATGCGATCACACACCCCAACTCAGCCCCAGACTCCTGTCCAGGGTGGGCATCCTCTCCCAAAAATCGTCAGGTGGCCTCCCCTTGCGGCTTCCTCCTGCCCTCTGGAGGCAGACAGGCTGGTCCCCACCGGAAGGCCACGCTTCCTCCCCCAAGACCCTGGTGGCAGAGGAAAGAGCTGGGGGCTTGGCAGCTCTGACTAATGCTGGCTAAGTCCCTTCTCTCGGAGTCTTGGCCCCTGGAAAAGGGGGCCAGTGCCGGCCCCTACCTCAAGTGGCTTTCAAATCAGGATCCCCGTGCTCTGGGGGCTGTGGGGAGCCCTGCCGCCCCCACCCCCTGTGTATCAGGAGGCCATGAGTTTGCCTTTCTTTGGTGGCTAAAAAGAACCTCACTGGAAGCCCCGGGTCTGGTCCAATCCACCTGCCTACCCCAGGAGGGGAAATGAGGCCAAAGAAGGGAAGTGACCAGCCCAAGCCACCCATCAGGTCTGGAAGGAGTAAACGCCCTGGTGGGGCTCCAGAGGCCAAGTGGAGGTCCCCCCACCTCTCAGTGGCCTTTTCAGCACCTGCTGGAAGCCCAGTTCCCCTAGGTCTCCAAGGCTTCCTCCACAGCACCTGCTTTCTTGGGGGAGGAGGCGGGCGCTGCTCCCCCAAGCCCCAGGTGCCCCTGGAACCAGGGGTCAGCACCCTCCACCATCCATGCTCTGAAACGGCCCTCCTGCCCAGGGCTGGGAGACGAGGCTCATCAGATCTGAAGGCATCATTAAGACCTCTGCCACCCCCTCCTGTCTCGCAGGTAAGGAAAAGGGGTCCAGAAAGGGTGAGAGCTCAGCACAGGGTCACAAAGGTCTCAGCGGCAGGGCCCAAGCCTGTACTGGAACCTCTAAGGTTCCGTCGGGCTCCCCGATGCCGTCTTGCCCCCGTCCCTGACCAGGCTCTGGGAATCCAAGGCCCCAGCCAATCAAGATGCTGAGGAGTGCACCTGCCACCACGACCCTGTTACCTGCCGGGAGCCAGGGCATCCTGCCTGGAGGGTCCCCTCTCTGCAGGCCCTGTGCCCGCCGATCCGGGCGGCCGGAGCCTCCTTCTAGGGGATTAGCAGGGCGGTCACGGGGGCCCGGCTGTACCAGCCTCGAGGGGGCCGCCCCGTCCCAGCCTCCCACCCGAGGCCCAAAGCGCCTTAGCCCCGAGCCCACCACCCCGGGGTGGGGCACAGCCTGGCCCACTGCACAGGGCAGGACCCAGGACATAGGCCTGGTGTTCCTAGAGAGTGGGCCATGGCAGACAAGGGGTCTCGATCCGCCCCTGCCCTTCAGCAAAGGCTTTTTCCATCTCTGGCCCCGAGCTGAAAGCATAGACCCTGCCCCTGTCCCCACAGTCCACGGGGAGTGACCAAGGCCAAGTGAGGACCAGATTGAGAACTCAGGTTCCAGCCCCAAGCGTGAGAGTTCAGGAACAACATAGCCACGTGCACAACACTCACTTGCTTTCACACTTGCACTCATGAGCACACTGAGGCCTGGCCCTGAGGTCCCCCCCCACACCACTGCATACCTGCTCCCCGCCAGGCTCCCCCCTCCCAAGTGGCCCCCAAGACTCCTGGCCCACAGCACCGGCCCACCTTCCCGCTCATCTCAGGCTCTGGGAACACTTCTCCAGCCCCTGGCTCCCTCCACCCGCCTCAGCGGGCAGCCCCACACCCCCCCTGCTCCCCACAGACATTCTTGAGTCTCCTCTTATCTCTCTGGAGGGAGCAGCACAGCCTCCCCGCCAGGCCAGCCGCATGGCTGAGCTGTGGCGTCAGCCCCCACCCCCCACCCACGGCCAGGAGGGAAAGTTTGGCTCAGGAGATGGGGAGCCTGAGCGAGCCAGGCCCACCGCTCTGCCTGGGTGCAGGGTCCTGGGGGAGGACTCATGGGGACATCTGCAGGAATCAAGGAGGCCTGGCCGTCCTTGGTATCTAGTGGGCTCAGGGCACCCCCAAAACAGTACCCTTTCCCTCCTCCCCAGGGGCCCCCAGCCCCCATAAGGCCCCTTGAGGGTTCATAAAGGATGAACGGTGTCTAGGGAGAACCACAGCCCCTGGGACAGATGGGGGGACTGCCTAGGACCCTCAAATGGCCCAACTACCTCAGGATCAACCATTTAATCTAGTCCAAGCCTGATTTCTTGGGGTCTGGGTCTGCCGGGGTGTCCAGAATCCTGAAGTGAGGAGGCCTGAGGCTAGGAGATGCCCTTACCTAGGCAGCAAGCAGGAGTGGACAAAGGCTGCCCCCTCTCCCAAGTCACAGAAACGGAGACACTGAGGCAAAGGAAGGCCTTCCTCTCTCCCTCCCGGACTCCAAAGGTATCTGGGTGCTAGGCTTGAAACTTGGGCCGTGATCCACCGCCCTGTAGCCCAACATCCCCAGCACAGTGGTGCCCCGCGGACCGCCCCATCCCTAGGGGCAGGTTCACGCTGAGGAGTAGGCTGTGGGCTTAGGGGCTGGGGACAGAGGGTGGGGACAGAGGCTTGACTACCCAGGTTGGTGGAGAGGAGCACAGGAGGGGCCAGAGGGGCTGGCGAGATGTTCCAGTGAGGGTCTGAGAAGCCGAGTGGGCTGGGAGATGTCTGCCTGCACCTCTGCCCCCCCTTCCCACACTCTGTCCCATTCCTCCAGCGTCCAGCACCCTGGAGGAGGGGGAAAGACCTGGAGGAGGGGCAGAGGCTACCCAGGAAAAGGGGAGGGGGGTCTGGGTAGATGTAGGAGCAGACCTCCAAAACCACAGAGGGTGTGTTGGGGGGTGGGGGCAGGGGTAGAAGAAAACATCGTAGATAGTGTGTAGATGTCTAGATCCCCACCCTGGGAAGGGTCCTCTCAGGGTCGAGGTGAGGGGGTGAGGTCACTCCAGGGGTGGGGGGCAACAATCAGAGGGGGCATAGCTCCAGGGACAGGTGTGGGTGGAACAGCCCCGAGGAGCCTCAGAGGGCTGGCAGGATGCAGTTCACCACTTTGGGAGGGTCTCAGAGTGCGGAGGTGGCTGGCAGCAGGGATGCCGACTTCAAGAAGGTTCTAGCCCAGGGAAAGCCTTTCAGGGTGGGGGGGAATCCAGCCCATGGAGGAATGCTGGGGAGGGGTTCCAAGCCCTGAGTAAGGGAGGAGTAGCTGCTTCGAGGGGAATTTCAGCCTTGGGGGAGGGAGCACTTTGCAGAAGGTGGGTGACAGTCTTGAAGGGGGTCCTAGTCTCAGGGAAGCACAGTGGGGAGGTCTCAGCTCCTAGGAGTCAGGCCGGGGGTAGGGTGTCCACCTGAAAAGGACACACGGGCCTGAGTCTCTAGGCAGGGGGCCTGACCTCTGGAAGGCATGCTGGAGGGCTGGGGTGCCAGCCTAAGAGGCATGGAAGATCCTAGAAGGCATGCTGGGGTCCGGGCCTCAAAGTGGGTCCGGAAGTCTGGGTCTGTATGAGGTTCCAGGGAAGCACAGCGGAGGGTCCCCAAACTCGAGAAGTGCACTAGGGGTGGGAGGTGTCAGACTTTAGAGGGGACTGCAGGTCCTGGAAGGCATGAAGAAGGACCAAGCATGGGAGGGGACACAGCTCCAAGGAAGTTGTGTGCTGGGGGGACCGGGAGGGGGTGCCCAACTTTGGTAGAGGTGGGCAGTAACCTCCAGGAGACTCCCAGCCCTGGGAGCCAGCCGGGCAGCCTGCTGCCAGCCCGGAGGGGCCCCCCCACCCCGGCCCAGAGGAAGCGTTCTGGGGAGTCCCAGCGTGGTCGAAGCAGAGTTGGGGGTCCCGGTGTCCGGGGAGATCGGCTGGGGGTTCCCAGCACGAAGGGGGGGTCGCTGCCCTCCCCCTCAACCCCCCACCCCCACCCCGCCGCGCTCCCGGCCGGCCCGCGGTCCCTCACCTTCGAAGAAGCGCTGCAGCGCCTCCGTCTCGTCCACCACCTCCATGTCCGGCCTGCCCGGCGCGCGCTCCGCCGCGGCCCCGCTACAGCCCGGCCGGGGGGCGCGGCATCGCCGGCGCGGCCCGCGCGACAGTCCCGGCTCGGCTCCCGCTACGGTCCCGCCCGGCCCGCCGGCGCGCTCG